>NW_027254433.1:177913-257421 GCF_044704955.1 Pristiophorus japonicus
ACTCTCCCCCCCCCACAGGAACTCTCCCTCCCCCACAGGAACTCCCCCCCCCCACAGGAACTCTCCCCCCCCCACAGGAACTCACCCCCCCCCACAGGAACTCACCCCCCCCCCAAACAGGAACTCTTCCCCCCCCCCCCCAACAGGAACTCTTCCCCCCCCCGCAGGAACTCCCCCCCCAACAGGAACTCCCCCCCCCATAGGAACTCTCCCCCCCCAAAGGAATTCTTCCCCCTCCCACATGAACTCCTCCCCCCCACAGGAACTCCTCTCCCCCCCCCCCACAGGAACTCCCCCCCCGCTCCACAGGTACTCCCCCCCCCGCCCACAGGAACTCTCCTCCCCCCCACAGGAACTCTCCCCCCCCACAGGAATTCTTCCCCCCCCCCCCAGAGGAACTCCCCCCCCCCCACAGGAACTCCCCCCCCGCTCCACAGGTACTCCCCCCCCACCCACAGGAACTCTCCTCCCCCCCCACAGGAACTCTCCCCCCCCACAGGAATTCTTCCCCCCCCCCCCAGAGGAACTCCCCCCCCCCCACAGGAACTCCCCCCCACCCCCGCAAAGGAACTCTCCCCCCCCCACATGAACTCCTCCCCCCTGCACAGGAACTCCTCCCCCCCCCCCACAGGAACTCCCCCCCCGCTCCACAGGAACTCTCCTCCCCCGCCCACAGGAACTCTCCTCCCCCCCCACAGGAACTCTCCCCTCCCCACAGGAATTCTTCCCCCCCCCCCCCACAGGAACTCACACCCCCTCACAGGAACTCCCCCCCCCCCACAGGAACTCCCCCCCACCCCCGCAAAGGAACTCTCCCCCCCCCCCACAGGAACTCCCCCCCCCCCCAAAGGAATTCCCCCCCCCCCACAGGAACTCCCCCCCCCACAGGAACTCCCCCCCCCGCCACAGGAACTCCCCCCCCCACAAAGGAACTCTCCCCCCCCCCACAGGAACTCCCCCCCGCCACAGGAACTCCAGCCCCCACAGGAACTCCCCCCCCCACAAAGGAACTCTCCCCACCCCCCACAGGAACTCCCCCCCCCGCCACAGGAACTCCCCCCCCCCACAAAGGAACTCTCTCCCCCCCCCCACAGGAACTCCCCCCCCCCCCACAGGAGCCCCCCCCCAACACGACTCCCTCCCCCTCCCACGCCCCGGGAGGAATCAGTCGGCCATGTAGCGAGCCTCTGGTGGTTTAATAACCTCGAGAAACATCTCCCAATATTGAGAGACTGATTGAGGTTAGAGGTGGAGGTGGAGCGAAGGGCGAGGTTAGAATCGTGTGACAGACACAACCCCCCCCCCCCACCCCCCAAGCTCCGTGTGCCCCCGGGGCGAGGCAGGGCAAGGGGGCACCGAGAGACAACGGGTGAGTTGAGAGATCGGGGAAAGAGGAGAATGTGTTGGAGTGACTGGAGGGAGGGCGGGGCTCAGGGTTACACGATGGTTCTCACTGACACAGCAGCATAGACCATAGGAAGTGGATGGAGACAGACCTCTGGAGGGGCAGCATGTTGGGAGAACATGTACATGAAACACAAAAGGATAGTATGCAGGTACAGCAAGTGATCAGGAAGGCCAATGGGATCTTGGCCTTTATTGTAAAGGGGATGGAGTATAAAAGCAGGGAAGTCTTCCTACAGTTATACAGGGTATTGGTGAGGCCACACCTGGAGTACTGCGTGCAGTTTTGGTTTCCATATTTACGAAAGGATATACTTGCTTTGGAGGCAGTTCAGAGAAGGTTCACTCGGTTGATTCCGGGGATGAGGGGGTTGACTTATGAGGAAAGGTTGAGGAGGTTGGGCCTCTACTCATTGGAATTCAGAAGAATGAGAGGTGATCTTATCGAAACGTATAAGATTATGAGGGGGCTTGACAAGGTGGATGCAGAGAGGATGTTTCCACTGATGGGGAGACTAGAACTAGGGAGCATGGTCTTAGAATAAGGGGCCGCCCATTTAAAACTGAGATGAGGAGGAATTTCTTCTCTCAGAGGGTTGTAAATCTGTGGAATTCGCTGCCTCAGAGAGCTGTGGAGGCTGGGACATTGAATAAATTTAAGACAGAAATAGACAGTTTCTTAACCGATAAGGGAATAAGGGGTTATGGGGAGCGGGCGGGGAAGTGGAGCTGGGTCCATGATCGGATCAGCCATGATCATATTAAATGGTGGAGCAGGCTCGAGGGGCCGTATGGCCCACTCCTGCTCCTATTTCTTATGTTCTGATGTTATCCCCTCCATCCCCACCGCCAGCATGTCAGTCACGTTCATTAATCGCCATGGACACCATCCCAAGGGCCAAAGTTCAGATCTTAACCAATGAGTACAAGCCCGAGCCGGCGGGGGTTCCACTCACCTTATCTGTCACCATCTCCATACCAACCATCAGTCCCTTCCCTCGCACATCGCCAACTATCTCAAACTCGTCCCGTAACTTGACCAGTTGCATCATCAGGTTTGTCCCAAGGTTCTCGGAGTTGGCCATTAAACCATCGGCTTCAATCACCTTCAAACAGGGAACACACTGGGTCAGCACTGGGGAACACACTGGGGAACACACTGGGTCAGCACTGGGGAACACACTGGGTCAGCACTGGGGAACACACTGGGGAACACACTGGGTCAGCACTGGGGAACACACTGGGGAACACACTGGGTCAGCACTGGGGAACACACTGGGTCAGCACTGCGGAACACACTGGGTCAGCACTGGGGAACACACTGGGTCAGCACTGCGGAACACACTGGGGAACACACTGGGTCAGCACTGGGGAACACACTGGGTCAGCACTGGGGAACACACTGGGTCAGCACTGCGGAACATACCGGGTCAGCACTGGGGAACACACTGGGTCAGCACTGCGGAACACACTGGGTCAGCACTGGGGAACACACTGGGTCAGCACTGGGGAACACACTGGGTCAGCACTGCGGAACACACTGGGTCAGCACTGGGGAACACACTGGGGAACACACTGGGTCAGCACTGGGGAACACACTGGGTCAGCACTGCGGAACACACTGGGTCAGCACTGGGGAACACACTGGGGAACACACTGGGTCAGCACTGCGGAACACACTGGGTCAGCACTGGGGAACACACTGGGTCAGCACTGGGGAACACATTGGGTCAGCACTGGGGAACACACCGGGTCAGCACTGGGGAACACACTGGATCAGCATTGGGGAACACAATGGGGAACACACTGGGTCAGCACTGGGGAACACACTAGGTCAGCACTGGGGAACACACTGGGTCAGCACTGGGGAACAATAGGAAAATTGATGGGATTGAAGGCCGATAAATCCCCAGGGCCTGATGGTCTGCATCCCAGAGTACTTAAGGAAGTGGCCCCAGAAATAGTGGATGCATTGGTGATCATTTTCCAACAGTCTATCGACTCTGGATCAGTTCCTAAGGACTGGAGGGCAGCTAATGTAACACCACTTTTTAAAAAAGGAAGGAGCGAGAAAATGGGTAATTATAGACTGGTTAGCCTGACATCAGTAGTGGGGAAAATGTTGGAATCAATTATTAAAGATGTAATAGCAGCGCATTTGGAAAGCAGTGACAGGATCGGTCCAAGTCAGCATGGATTTATGAAAGGGAAATCATGCTTGACAAATCTTCTGGAATTTTTTGAGGATGTAACTAGTAGAGTGGACAAGGGAGAACCAGTGGATGTGCTGTATTTGGACTTTCTAAAGGCTTTTGACAAGGCCCCGCACAAGAGATTGGTGTGTAAAATCAAAGCACATGGTATTGGGGGTAATGTACTGACATGGATAGAGAACTGGTTGGCAGACAGGAAGCAGAGAGTCGGGATAAATGGGTCCTTTTCAGAATGGCAGGCAGTGACTAGTGGAGTGCCGCAGGGCTCAGTGCTGGGACCCCAGCTCTTTACAATATACATCAACGATTTAGATGAAGGAATTGAGTGTAATATCTCCAAGTTTACAGATGACACTAAGCTGGGTGGCGGTGTGTGAGCTGCGAGGAGGATGCTAAGAGGCTGCAGGGTGACTTGGACAGGTTAGGTGAGTGGGCAAATGCATGGCAGATGTAGTATAATGTGGATAAATGTGAGGTTATCCATTTTGGTGGTAAAAACATGAAGACAGACTATTATCTGAATGGCGGCAGATTAGGAAAAGGGAAGGTGCAACGAGACCTGGGTGTCATGGTACATCAGTCATTGAAGGTTGGCATGCAGGTACAGCAGGTGGTGAAGAAGGCAAATGGTATGTTGGCCTTCATAGCGAGGGGATTTGAGTATAGGAGCAGGGAGGTCTTACTGCAGTTGTACAGGGCCTTGGTGAGGCCCCACCTGGAATATTGTGTTCAGTTTTGGTCTCCTAATCTGAGGAAGGACGTTCTTGCTATTGATGGAGTGCAGCGAAGGTTCACCAGACTGATTCCAGGGATGGCTGGACTGACATATGAGGAGAGACTGGATCAACTGGGCCTTTATACATTGGAGTTTAGAAGAATGAGAGGGGATCTCATAGAAACATATAAAATTCTGACGGGACTGGACAGGTTAGATGCGGGAAGAATGTTCCTGATGTTGGGGAAGTCCAGAACCAATTAAGGATAAGGGGTGGGCCATTTAGGACTGAGATGAGGAGAAACTTCTTCACTCAGAGAGTTGTTAACCTGTGGAATTCCCTGCCGCAGAGAGTTGTTGATGCCAATTCATTGGATATATTCAAGAGGGAGTTAGATATGGCCCTTACGGCTAAAGGGATCAAGGGGTATGGAGAGAAAGCAGGAAAGGGGTACTGAGGGAATGATCAGCCATGATCTTATTGAATGGTGGTGCAGGCTCGAAGGGCCGAATGGCCGACTCCTGCACCTATTTTCTATGTTTCTATGTTTCTATGTCCGCACTGGGGAACACACTGGGTCAGCACTGGGGCCCAGGAGCGGGGGACAGGGCCAGGAGCAGGGAGGGCGGGGCCCAGGAGCAGGGGGTGGGGCCCAGGAGCAGGGAGGGCGGGGCCCAGGAGCAGGGGGTGGGGCCCGGGAGCGGGTGGGGGGGCGGGGCCCAGGAGCAGGGGGTGGGGCCAGGAGCAGGGAGGGCGGGGCCCAGGAGCAGGGGGTGGGGCCCAGGAGCAGGGAGGGCGGGGCCCAGGAGCAGGGGGTGGGGCCCAGGAGCAGGGAGGGCGGGGCCCAGGAGCAGGGGGTGGGGCCCAGGAGCAGGGGGTGGGGCCCAGGAGCAGGGGGCGGGGCTCAGTAACAGTACGCACTGAGTCACGTGGTGCTGCCGTGTACAGGGGCTCGGCCCTGGTTTAAAGGGAGGGGCCACGCTGGAGAATAATACCTGGAGTATGGGGAGCGGGGTGTCGGGCTGAGTGATCGCTGCGCCCCCCCCCTCCCCCACCATCGCTCTGATCGCCCGCCGCAGGGTCCGGGGGAAAACCCCAATCCAGGGTCCGGGGCGGTAATGGGCCAAGGTGAGGACGTCACGATGTCCAGGCTCTGGCGACCGCCGTGTCATGGCACAGCGCTGACGCTGGGCTAGCGGGAGCAGTTAGCATCGCCACGCCTCGGCACCACCGCCCGGTGACTTCACCAGGCGGCACAAATTACCCCCATTCTCCCCCGTGGTCTCGGGCAATGGCGGAGTGGGTTCGAGGGGCCGCATGGCCCACTCCTGCTCCTGGGTCTGATGTCACAGTCTGCGGCCTCAGTGGGTGGGCCAGCCTCTCCGTCAAATATTACCGTTCCCCGTCCAGAAACTTACATCGAGCACCGCTGAGCCGATCGCACAGGCCAGGGGGCTCCCTCCAAACGTGTTGAAATTGATCCCCTCAGACATGGAGGCAGCGATCTCTGAAAAACACCCAGAGGGGAAACGGCATCAGAGCAAAGCTGGGGGCGGAGAGAGGGCGAGGGGGAAGAGAGGGTGAGGGGAGGAGAGAGGGTGAGGGGGAGAGAGGGTGAGGGGGGAGAGAGGGTAGGGGGGGAGAGAGGGCGAGGGGGAGAGAGAGTAGGGGGGGAGAGAGGGCGAGGGGGGGAGAGAGGGCGAGGGAGAGAGAGGGTAGGGGGGAGAGAGGGCGAGGGGGGGAGAGAGGGTGAGGGGGGGAGAGAGGGCGAGGGGGGGGAGAGGGTGAGGGGGGGAGAGAGGGCGAGGGGGGGAGAGAGGGCGAGGGGGGGGAGAGGGTGAGGGGAGGAGAGAGGGTGAGGGGGGAGAGAGGGTGAGGGGGGAGAGAGGGCGGGGGAGGGGAGAGAGAGGGCGAGGGGGGGAGAGAGAGCGGGGGAGAGAGGGTGAGGGGGGGGAGAGAGGGCGAGGGGGGAGAGAGGGCGAGGGAGGGAGAGAGGGCGAGGGGGGAGAGAGGGCGGAGGAGGGGAGAGAGGGCGAGGGGGGGAGAGAGGGCGGGGGAGAGAGGGCGAGGGAGAGAGGGCGAGGAGGGGAGAGAGGGCGAGGGAGGGAGAGAGGGCGAGGGGGAGAGAGGGTGAGAGGGGGGAGAGAGGGCGGGGGAGGGGAGAGAGAGGGCGAGGGGGGGAGAGAGAGCGGGAGGGGGGGAGAGAGAGCGGGGGGAGAGAGGGTGAGGGGGGGAGAGAGGGCGAGGGGGGAGAGAGGGCGAGGGAGGGAGAGATGGCGAGGGGGGGAGAGAGGGCGGAGGAGGGGAGAGAGGGCGAGGGGGGGAGAGAGGGCGGGGGAGAGAGGGCGAGGGAGAGAGGGCGAGGAGGGGAGAGAGGGCGAGGGAGGGGAGAGAGGGCGAGGGGGGGAGAGAGGGCGAGGGGGGGAGAGAGGGCGAGGGGGGGAGAGAGGGCGAGGGGGGGGAGAGAGGGCGGGGGAGGGGAGAGAGGGCGAGGGGGGGGAGAGAGGGCGGGGGAGGGGAGAGAGAGGGCGAGGGGGGGAGAGAGGGCGAGGGGGGAGAGAGGGCGAGGGGGGGAGAGAGGGCGAGGGGGGGAATGAGGGCGGGGGAGGGGAGAGAGAGGGCGAGGGGGGGAGAGAGGGCGAGGGTGTGAGAGAGGGCGAGGGGGGAAAGAGGGAGAGGGGGGGAGAGAGGGCGAGGGGGGAGAGAGGGCGGGGGGGAGAGAGGGCGAGGGGGGGAGAGAGGGTGAGGGGGGGGAGAGAGAGGGCGAGGGGGGGAGAGAGGGCGAGGGGGGGGAGAGAGGGCGGGGGAGGGGAGAGAGAGGGCGAGGGGGGGAGAGAGGGCGAGGGGGGGAGAGAGGGCGAGGGAGGGGAGAGAGGGCGAGGGGGTGAGAGAGGGCGAGGGAGGGGAGAGAGGGCGAGGGAGGGGAGAGAGGGCGAGGGGGGGAGAGAGGGCGAGGGAGGGGAGAGAGAGGGCGGGGGAGAGAGGGCGAGGGGGGAGAGAGGGCGAGGGGGGAGAGAGGGTGAGGGGGGGAGAGAGGGCGAGGGGAGAGAGTGCGAGGGGGGAGAGAGCAGGGGGGCAGAGAGGGCGGGGGGGGCAGAGAGGGTGAGGGGAGAGAGGGCGGGGGCGGAGAGAGGGCGAGGGGGGAGAGAGGGCGAGGGGGGAGAGAGGGCGAGGGGAGAGAGGGCGGGGGCGGAGAGAGGGCGAGGGGGGAGAGAGGGCGAGGGGGGAGAGAGGGCAAGGGGGGAGAGAGGGCGAGGGGAGAGAGGGCGGGGGCGGAGAGAGGGTACGGGTGGGGAGAGAGGGCGAGGGCGGAGAGAGGGTACGGGTGGGGAGAGAGGGCGAGGGGAGAGAGGGCGAGGGGGGAGAGAGGGCGAGGGGGGAGAGCCGGAGATTCTAGGGGGAGTCGGAGGGTCAGTCGGAAGGTGGGGGGTCAGTCGGAGGGTCAGGGGTCAGTCGAAGGGTCTGGGGGTCAGTCGGAGGGTCAGGGGTCAGTCGAAGGGTCTGAGGGTCAGTCGGAGGGTCAGGGCTCAGTCGGAGGGTCAGGGCTCAGTCGGAGGGTCCGGGCTCAGTCGGAGGGTCAGGGCTCAGTCGGAGGGTCCGGGCTCAGTCGGAGGGTCCGGGCTCAGTCGGAGGGTCAGGGCTCAGTCGGAGGGTCAGGGCTCAGTCGGAGGGTCCGGGCTCAGTCGGAGGGTCAGGGGTCAGTCGGGGGGTCCGGGCTCAGTCGGAGGGTCAGGGCTCAGTCGGAGGGTCCGGGCTCAGTCGGAGGGTCCGGGCTCAGTCGGAGGGTCAGGGGTCAGTCGGAGGGTCAGGGATCAGTCGGAGGGTCCGGGCTCAGTCGGAGGGTTCGGGCTCAGTCGGAGGGTCCGGGCTCAGTCGGAGGGTCCGGGCTCAGTCGGAGGGTCCGAGGGTCTCACTCACTGGGAGACAGGGGCCGTTATGAGCTGCACTACTGTTGGGTTGTGACTGGGCTCAGTCTGCCCTGACCTTTGAACTCACCCGGTGTGGTAATGACAGCAGCCATCGGAAACCCGTTACCGATCCCCTTCGCCATGGTGACGATATCTGGCATCACTCCGTGTGCCTGGAACCCCCAGAAATGACTCCCTAAACGCCCGAATCCCGTTTGAACCTGTGAGAATGACATCACAAGGGGTTATGGGTCGGACTAACATCCCACAGGGTCATGGGTCAGACTAACATAATACGGGGTCATGGGTCAGACTAACATCACGTGTGGTCATGAGTCAAACTAACATGCCATGGGGTCATGGGTCAGACTAACATCCCGTGGGGTCATGGGTCAAACTAACATCAAATGGGGTCATGGGTCAGACTAACATCCCATGGGGTCATGGGTCAAACTAACATCACATGGGGTCATGGGTCAAACTAATATGCCATGGGGTCATGGGTCAAACTAACAATATCACGGGGTCATGGGTCAAACTAACAGCCCATGGGGTCATGGGTCAAACCAATGTCACTGACATTGTGTAGAATTGGAGGGGTTGCTGTTAACCCCTCCCTCTCCCGCAGGAGAACTCAAAATCGGCGAGGCCCCTCTCCTGGCGACAGGTGGGCAGAACAGGGGCAAATGGAATTCAATCCGGAGAAGTGTGAGGTAATGCATGTGGGGAGGGCTAACAAGGCAAGGGAATACACGATAAATGGTGGGACACTGAGAAGTGTAGAGGAACAGAGGGACCTGGGAGTGCAGGTCCACAGATCCCTGAAGGTAGCAGGCCAGGTGGATAAGGTGGTTAAGAAGGCATATGGGATACTTGCCTTTATTGGCCGAGGCATAGAATACAAGAGCAGGGAGGTTATACTTGAACTGTATAAAACATTGGTTAGGCCACAGCTGGAGTACTGCGTGCAGTTCTGGTCACCACATTACAGGAAGGATGTGATTGCACTGGAGAGGGTGCAGAGGAGATTTACCAGGATGCTGCCGGGACTGGAGAATTTTAGTTATGAGGAAAGATTGGATAGGCTGGGGTTGTTTTCCTTGGAACAGAGGAGGCTGAGGGGAGACCTGATTGAGGTGTATAAAATGATGAGGGGCCTGGATAGAGTGGATAGGAAGGACCTGTTTCCCTTGACCGAGGGGTCAACAACCAGGGGGTATAGATTTAAAGTAATTGGGGGGCGGTTTAGAGGGGATTTGAGGGGAAATAACTTCACCCAGAGGGTGGTGGGGGTCTGGAACTCACGGCCTGAAAGGGTGGTAGAGGCAGAGACCCTCACCACATTTAAACAATACCTGGATGTGCTCCTGAAGTGCTGTAACCCACAGGGCTACGGACCGAGAGCTGGAAAGTGGGATCAGGCTGGGTAGCTCTTGGTCGGCCGGTGCGGACACGATGGGCCGGAATGTCCCCTTCGTGCTGTAAATGTCTCTGTTTCCAGTCCACTTTTGCTAAATCACATCTCAGCTTAATAATAATGGCCTTTCGCGGTCGAGAACTTTTACCCCTGGTCTATCTTTGTTCGTTTCCATAACTACGCTAATTCTAACTGAATTATGATCACTAGCACCTAAATGCTCTCCCACTAACACCCTTTCTGTCTTTATGTAGGCAAAACACGGCAGTCAATTTGCGCACAGCAAGCTCCCACAAACAGCAAAGTGAATAACCAGCGAACCGGTTTTGTTGATGTTGGCTGAGGGAGAAATACTGTCCCTGGACACTGGGGCAACTCACTGTCCTTTCAATAGTGGCGTCAGATTAAAGGCCTTTCCATATTCCCAAAAATTCTCATCTTATGAAATTTGTGGGGACACCTTTGATTCCCTAACAACTTGGCCTGTCGAATTCCCAATTCCAGGAAACTTGTAAGTTGACAGACAGCAAGACCCTATCAATGACCCCGGAATTAGCATGTCAAGCACAGTCGGTGAATCCGTCCCTCTCACCTCATCAGAGATGTAGACTCCTCCTTGTTCTCGGATTATCTCGCTAACCTCCTTCAGAAACCCTTTGGGATACTGTACGGTCCCATTAACACCCTGTGGGAACACAATCCAGTCACTTACAGCATTGTCTGACTCCATCCTGTATCTCGGACTCAAGGAACCACTCTGCCTGCAATCATCATCAGCATCATAGGCGACACGAGACTCCCAAAACACGCGCTCTACTCGGAACCCGGCCACGGCAAGTGAGCCAAAGGTGGGCAGAGGAAACGTTACAAGGACACCCTCAAAGCCTCCCTGATAAAGTACAACATCCCCACTGACACCTGGGAGTCCCTGGCCATAGACGGCCCTAAGTGGAGGAAGTGCATCCGGGAGGGCGCTGAGCACCTCGAGTCTCGTCGCCGAGAGCATGCAGAAACCAAGCGCAGGCAGCGGAAGGAGCGTGCGGCAAACCAGTCCCACCCTCCCCTTCCCTCAACCACTGTCTGTCCCACCTGTGACAGGGACTGTGGTTCTCGTATTGGGCTGTTCAGGCACCTAAGGACTCATTTTAAGAGTGGAAGCAAGTCTTCCTCGATTCTGAGGGACTGTCTATGATGATGATAGGCGGTCCCTTGAACGAGGATGATTGCTTCCACATGAGTTCACAGGTGTTTCAATGAAGGACCTAATATTCCGGATCCCGAACTACATCCTGAAGGGTGGAAGATGCCTTTGTGTGGATTGTTTAACGTGGGGTGACCGTTACACACCAGCCACCACACGGGCTTGACAGAGCGAGGTCTTGGTCCAGGGGCAAGGGTTAACCAGGACCACTGGAGACCTGCTCTGCTGCACGGACCCAGTGTGCTCACATATCGCAGTGTGGGCTGGTCCGTGCTGCCCCCGGGCCCTCGCCTCTCCTGGGCCCTCGCCTCTCCTGGGCCCCGTACATGACAATGTCATCTTGCAAATCAGTATTGGCATATGGCAGGTCAGAGATTACTCAACAAGGTGGACCACATTCAGGCAGCCTTATAGCAGACTTATTTTTTAAAATCACACACACACACACACACACACACACACACACACATATATATATATATATGCTTAAAGCAGGAAAGGATGAACAGGCTGGGTCTCTTTTCTGGTGAAAAGAGACGGCTTAGGGGTGACCTCATAGAGGTCTTTAAAATGATGAAAGGTTTTGATGGAGTGGATACAGAGAGAATGTTTCCCCTTGTGGGGAAGAGCAGAACTAGAGGCCATCAATAGAAGATAGCCTGCGACTACGATTCAGATAACTAACACAACGCTGTCCTCGTTTACCTGCTCAACCTCAGCAAGAACATAACACCATCAGAAATAAGAGCAGGAGTGGGCCATTCGGCCCCTCGAGCCTGCTCCACCATTTAATACCATCATGGCTGATCCGATCATGGACTCAGCTCCACTTCCCCGCCCGCTCCCCATAACCCTTCACTCCCTTATCGGTTAAGAAACTGTCTCTCTCTGTCTTAAATTTATTCAATGTCCCAGCCTCCACAGCTCTCTGAGGCAGAGAATTCCACAGATTTACAACCCTCTGAGAGAAGAAATTCCTCCTCATCTCAGTTTTAAATGGGTGGCCCCTTATTCTAAGACCATGCCCCCTAGTTCTAGTCTCCCCCATCAGTGGAAACATCCTCTCTGCATCCACCTTGTCAAGCCCCCTCATAATCTTATACGTTTCGATAAGATCACCTCTCATTCTTCTGAATTCCAATGAGTAGAGGCCCAACCTCCTCAACCTTTCCTCATGAGTCAACCCCCTCATCCCCGGAATCAACCGAGTGAACCTTCTCTGAACTGCCTCCAAAGCAAGTATATCCTTTCGTAAATATGGAAACCAAACCTGCACGCAGTACTCCAGGTGTGGCCTCACCAATACCTTGTATAACTGGAGCAAGACTTCCCTGCTTTTATACTCCATCCCCTTTGCAATAAAGGCCAAGATACCATTGGCCTTCCTGATCACTTGCTGTACCTGCATACTAACCTTTTGTGTTTCATGTACAAGTACCCCCAGGTCCCGCTGTACTGCAGCACTTTGCAATCTTTCTCCATTTAAATAATAACTTGCTCTTTGATTATTTTTCTGCAAAAGTGCATGACCTCACACTTTCCAACATTATACTCCATCTGCCAAATTTTTGCTCACTCACTGAGTGGGCCCTGAGATAACGCCACAAACTAGCCTCGCCCACAGCCTGCAGTGCTAACAATGGGAGGCCCACAGTGGCTGAACCCACCCTTTCACAATCCCACTGGTCCTCGGAGTAACACTCAATATAAACCCCAGCAAACGTCAGCACTAAGCCACCACCAGCTCTCCCTGCCGTTCACCAGACTGGTTCCTGGGATGGGACGATTGTCCCATGAGAAGAGATTGTGCAGACCAGGCCTATATTCTCCAGAGTTTAGAAGAATGAGAGGTGATCTCATTGGAATATATATTCTTAAAGGACTTGGCAGGGTTAATGTTAGGAGGATGTTTCCCCTGGCTACGGAGTCTAGATATAGATTCGTAAGTCACCAAACCCTTTCCCATTCACTCCCATTGTACACAATCCCAATGGATCCAAACCCCTTCCCATTCACTCCCACTGTACACAATCCCAATGGATCCAAACCCCTTCCCATTCACTCCCACTGTACACAATCCCAATGGATCCAAACCCCTTCCCATTCACTCCCACTGTACACAATCCCAATGGATCCAAACCCCTTCCCATTCACTCCCACAGTACACAATCCCAATGGACCCAAACCCTGTCCCATTCACTCCCACTGTACACAATCCCAATGGACCCAAACCCCTTCCCATTCACTCCCACTGTACACAATCCCAATGGACCCAAACCCCTTTCCATTCACTCCCACTGTAAACAATCCCAATGGACCCAATCCCCTTCTCATTCACTCCCATTGTACACAATCCTAATGGATCCAAACCCCTTCCCATTCACTCCCACTGTACACAATCCCAATTGACCCAAACCCCTTCCCATTCACTCCCACTGTACACAATCCCAATAGACTTAACCCCTTCCCATTCACTCCCACTGTACACAATCCCAATGGACCCAAACCCCTTCCCATTCACTCCCACTGTACACAATCCCAATGGATCCAAACCCCTTCCCATTCACTCCCACTGTACACAATCCCAATGGACCCAAACCCTGTTCCATTCACTCCCACTGTACACAATCCCAATGGACCCAAACCTCTTCCCATTCACTCCCGTTGTACACAATCCTAATGGATCCAAACCCCTTCCCATTCACTCGCACTGTACACAATCCCAATAGACTTAACCCCTTCCCATTCATTCCCACTGTACACAATCCCAATGGAACCAAACCCCTTCCCATTCACTCCCACTGTACACAATCCCAATGGACCCAAACCCCTTCCCATTCACTCCCACTGTACACAATCCCAATGGACACAAACTCCTTCACATTCACTCCCACTGTACACAATTCCAATGGACCCAAACCCTTTCCCATTCACTCCCACTGTACTCAATCCCAATGGACCCAACCCCCTTCCCATTCACTCCCACTGTACACAATCCCAATGGACCCAAACCTCATCCCATTCACTCGAACTGTACACAATCCCAATAGACTTAACCCCTTCCCATTCATTCCCACTGTACACAATCCCAATGGAACCAAACCCCTTCCCATTCACTCCCACTGTACACAATCCCAATGGACCCAAACCCCTTCCCATTCACTCCCACTGTACACAATCCCAATGGACCAAAACCTCTTCACATTCACTCCCACTGTACACAATCCCAAGAGACATAACCCCTTCCCATTAACTCCCACTGTACACAATTCCAATGGACACAAACCCCTTCCCATTCACTCCCACTGTACACAATCCCAATGGACCCAAACCCCTTCCCATTCACTCCCACTGTACACAATCCCAATAGACTTAACCCCTTCCCATTCACTCTGACTGCACACAATCCCAATGGAACCAAACCCCTTCACATTCACTCCAACTGCACACAATCCCAATGGAACCAAACCCCTTCCCATTCATCCGACTGTACAAAATCTCAATGGACCCAAACCCCTTCCCATTCACTCCCACTGTACACAATCCCAATGGACCCAAACCCCTTCCCATTCACTCCCACTGTACACAATCCCAATGGACCAAAACCTCTTCACATTCACTCCCACTGTACACAATCCCAAGAGACATAACCCCTTCCCATTAACTCCCACTGTACACAATTCCAATGGACACAAACCCCTTCCCATTCACTCCCACTGTACACATTCCCAATGGACCCAAACCCCTTCCCATTCACTCCCACTGTACACAATCCCAATAGACTTAACCCCTTCCCATTCACTCTGACTGCACACAATCCCAATGGAACCAAACCCCTTCACATTCACTCCCACTGCACACAATCCCAATGGAACCAAACCCCTTCCCATTCATCCGACTGTACAAAATCTCAATGGACCTAAACCCCTTCCCATTCACTCCCACTGTACACAATCCCAATGGACCCAAACCCCTTCCCATTCACTCCCACTGTACACAAAGCCAATGGACACAAACACCTTCCCATTCACTCCCACTGTACACAATCCCAATAGATTAACCCATTCCCATTCATTCCCACTGTACATAAACCCAATGGACTCAAACCCCTTCCCCTTCACTCCCACTGTACACAATCCCGATGGACCCAAACCCCTTCCCATTCACTCCCACTGTACACAACCCAATAGACATAACCCCTTCCCATTCACTCCCATTGTACACAATCCCAATAGACTTAACGCCTTCCCATTCACTCCCACCGTACACAATCCCAATGGATCCAAACCTCTTTCCATTCACTCCCAGTATACACAGTCCCATCGCTTCCACTGTACACAGTCCCATCACTCCCACTGTACACAGTCCCATCACTCCTAATGTACACAGTCCCATCACTCCCACTGTACACAGTCACATCACTCCCAGTGTACACAGTCCCATCAATCCCAGTGTACACAGACCTATCACTCCCAGTGTACACAGGCCCATCATTCCCACTTACACAGTCCCATCACTCCCACTGTACACAGTCTTATCATGCCTTGTGTACACAGTCCCATCACTCCCACTGCACACAGTCCCTTCACTCCCAGTGTACACAGTCCCATCACTCCCACTGTACACAGTCCCATCACTCCAGGTGTACACATTCCCATCACTCCCAGTGTACACAGTCCCAACACTCCCTGCGTACACAGTCCCATCACTCCCTGTGTACACAGTATCATCACTCCCTGTGTACACAGTCCCATCACTCCCAGTGCACACAGTCCCGTCACTCCCAGTGTACACAGTACCGTCACTCCCAGTGTACACAGTCCCATCACTCCCACTGTACACAGTCCCATCACTCCCAGTGTACCCAGTCCCATCACTCCCAGTGTAAACAATCCCATCACTCCCACTGTACACAGTCCCATCACACCCACTATACACAGTCCCATCACACCCAGTGTACACAGTCCCATCACTCCCAGTGTACACCGTGCCATCATTCCCAGTGTACACAGTCCCGTCACTCCCAGTGTACACAGTCCCATCACTCCCACTGTACACAGTCCCATCACTCCCACTGTATACAGTCCCATCACTCCCAGTGTACACATTCCCATCACTCACAGTGTACACAGTCCCATCAATCCCAGTGTACACAGACCCATCATTCCCACTTACACAGTCCCATCACTCCCACTGTACACAGTCTTATCATGCCTTGTGTACACAGTCCCATCACTCCCAGTGTACACAGGCCCTTCACTCCCAGTGTACACAGTCCCATCACTCCCTGCGTACACAGTTCCATCACTCCCTGTGTACACAGTATCATCACTCCCTGTGTACACAGTCCCATCACTCCCAGTGCACACAGTCCCGTCACTCCCAGTGTACACAGTACCGTCACTCCCAGTGCACACAGTCCCATCACTCCCACTGTACACAGTCCCATCACTCCCAGTGTACACAATCCCATCACTCCCACTGTACACAGTCCCATCACACCCACTGTACACAGTCCCATCACTCCCAGTGTACACAGTCCCATCACTCCCAGTGTACACCGTGCCATCATTCCCAGTGTACACAGTCCCGTCACTCCCAGTGTACACAGTCCCATCACTCCCACTGTACACAGTCCCATCACTCCCACTGTATACAGTCCCATCACTCCCAGTGTACACATTCCCATCACTCACAGTGTACACAGTCCCATCACTCCCACTGTACACAGACCCGTCACTCCCAGTATACACAGTCCCATCACTCCCTGTGTAAAAAGTCCCATTACTCCCTGTGTACACTGACCCATCACTCCCAGTGTACACAGTCCCATCACTCCCAGTGTATACAGACCCATCATTCCCATTGTACACAGTCCCATCGCTCCCACTGTACACAGTCCCATCACTCCCAGTGTACACAGTCCCATCACTCCCAGTGTACACAGTCCCATCACTCCAAGTGTACACTGTCCCATCACTCCCAGTGTACTCAGTCCCATCACTCCCACTGTACACAGTCCCATCACTCCTAATGTACACAGTCCCATCACTCCCACTGTACACAGTCACATCACTCCAACTCTACACAGTCCCATCACTCAATGTGTACACAGTCCCATCACACCCAGTGTACACAGTCCCATCATTCCCACTGTACACAGTCCCAACACTCCAGATGTACACATTCCCATCACTCCCACTGTACACAGTCCCATCACTCCCTGAGTACACAGTCCCATCACTCCCTGTGTACACAGTATCATCACTCCCTGTGTACACAGTCCCATCACTCCCAGTGTACAAAGTCCCGTCACTCCCAGTGCACACAGTCCCATCACTCACATTGTACACAGTCCCATCACTCCCACTGTACACAGACCGATCACTCCCACTGTACACAGACCGATCACTCCCTGTGTACACAGTCCCATCACTCCCAGTGTACACAGTCCCATCACTCCTTGTGTACACAGTCCCATCACTCCCTGTGTACACAGTATCATCACTTCCTGTGTACACAGTCCCATCACTCCCAGTGTACACAGTCCCATCAATCCCAGTGTACACAGTCCCATCACTCCCAGTGTACACAGTCCCATCACTCCTAGTATACACAGTCCGATCACTCCCACTTTACACAGTCCCATCACTCCCACTGTACACAGTCCCATCACTCCCAGTATACACAGTCCAATCACTCCTAGTGTACACAGTCCCATCACTCCTTTTGTGCACAGTCCCATCACTCCCACTGTACACAGAGCCATCACTCCCAGTGTACACAGACCCATCACTCTCATTTTATACAGTCCCATCATTCCCAGTGTACAAGTCCCATCACTCCCAGTGTACACAGCCCCATCACTCCCTGTGTACACAGTCCCATCACTCCCAGTGTACACAGCCCCATCACTCCCTGTGTACACAGTCCCATCACTCCCACTGTACACAGTCCCATCACTCCCAGTGCACATAGTCCCATCACTCCCTGTGTACACAGACCCATCACTCCCTGTGTACACAGTCCCATCACTCCCACTGTATACAGTCCCATCACACCCAGTGTACACAGTCACATCACTCCCAGAGTGCACAGTCCCATCACTCCCTGTGTACACAGTCCCATCACTCCCTGTGTACACAGTCCTATCACTCCCACTGGACACAGAACCATCACTCCCAGTGTACACAGTCCCATCACTCCCAGTGTACACAGTCCCATCACTCCCAGTGTAAACAGTCCCATCACCCCCACTGTACACTGACCCATCATTCCCAGTGTACACAGTCCCATCACTCCCAGTGTATATCGTCCCATCACTCCCTTTGTACACAGTCCCATCACTCACTTTGCACACAGTCCCATCATTCCCACTTACACAGTCCCATCACTCCCACTGTACACAGTCCCATCACTCACAGTGTACACAGTCCTATCACTCCCAGTGTACACAGTCCCATCACTCCCACTGTACACAGTCCCATCACTCCCACTGTACACAGTCCCATCACTCCCAGTGTACACAGTCCCATCACTCCCAGTGTACACAGTCCCATCACCCCCACTGTACACTGACCCATCATTCCCAGTGTACACAGTCCCATCACTCCCAGTGTATATCGTCCCATCACTCCCTTTGTACACAGTCCCATCACTCACTTTGCACACAGTCCCATCATTCCCACTTACACAGTCCCATCACTCCCACTGTACACAGTCCCATCACTCACAGTGTACACAGTCCTATCACTCCCAGTGTACACAGTCCCATCACTCCCACTGTACACAGTCCCATCACTCCCACTGTACACAGTCCCATCACTCCAGGTGTACACAGTCCCATCACTCCCAATGTACACAGTCCCATCACTCCCTTTGTACACAGTCCCATCACTCCCTGTGTACACAGTCCCATCATTACCACTTACACAGTCCCATCACTCCCACTGTACACAGTCTTATCACTCCCTGTGTACACAGTCCCATCACTCCCAGTGTACACAGTCCCGTCACTCCCAGTGTACACAGTCCCATCACTCACAGTGTACACAGTCCCATCACTCCCACTGTACACAGACCGATCACTCTCTGTATACACAGTCCCATCACTCCCAGTGTACACAGTCCCATCACTCCCAGTGTACACAGTCACATCACTCCCAGTGTACACATTCACATCACTCCCAGTGTACACAGACCCACCACTCCCAGTGTACACAGTCCCATCACTCCCAGTGTACACAGTCCCATCACTCCTACTGTACACAGTCCCATCACTCCCTTTGTACACAGTCCCATCACTCCCACTGTACACAGTCTCATCACTCACAGTGAACACAGACCCATCATTCCCAGTGTACACAGTCCCATCACTCCCACTGTACACAGTCCCATCACTCCCAGTGTACACAGTCCTATCACTCCCAGTGTGCGCAGTCCCATCACTACCAGTGTAAACAGTCCCATCGCTCCCTTTGTACACAGTCCCATCACTCCCTGTGTACACAGTCTCATCACTCCCAGTGTACACAGTCCCATCACTCCTAGTATACACAGTCCAATCACTCCCACTTTACACAGTCCCATCACTCCCAGTGTACACAGCCCCATCACTCCCACTGTACACAGTCCCATCACTCCCAGTGTACACAGTCCCATCACTCCCAGTGTACACAGACCCATCACTCCCTGTGTACAGAGTCCCATCACACCCAGTGTACACAGTCACATCACTCCCAGAGTGTACAGTCCCATCACTCCCTGTGTACCCAGTCCCATCACTCACAGTGTATACAGTCCCATCACTCCCACTGTACACAGACCGATCACTCTCTGTATACACAGTCCCATCACTCACAGTGTACACAGTCCCATCACTCCCAGTGTACACAGTCACATCACTCCCAGTGTACACAATCACATCACTCCCTGTGTACACAGACCCACCACTCCCAGTGTACACAGTCCCATCACTCCCAGTGTACACAGTCCCATCACTCCTACTGTACACAGTCCCATCACTCCCTTTGTACACAGTCCCATCACTCCCACTGTACACAGTCCCATCACTCCCAGTGTACACAGTCCTATCACTCCCAGTATGCGCAGTCCCATCACTACCAGTGTAAACAGTCCCATCGCTCCCTTTGTACACAGTCCCATCACTCCCTGTGTACACAGTCCCACCACTCCCTGTGTACACAGACCCATCACTCCCTGTGTACACAGTCCCATCACACCCAGTGTACACAGTCACATCACTCCCAGAGTGTACAGTCCCATCACTCCCTGTGTACACAGTCCCATCACTCCCTGTGTACACAGTCCCATCATTCCCACTTACACAGAACCATCACTCCCAGTGTACACAGTCCCATCACTCCCAGTGTACACAGTCCCATCACTCCCAGTGTACACAGTCCCGTCACTCCCAGTGTACACAGTCCCATCACTCACAGTGTACACAGTCCCATCACTCCCACTGTACACAGACCGATCACTCTCTGTATACACAGTCCCATCACTCCCAGTGTACCCAGTCCCATCACTCCCAGTGTACACAGTCACATCACTCCAGTGTACACAATCACATCACTCCCAGTGTACACAGACCCACCACTCCCAGTGTACACAGTCCCATCACTCCCAGTGTACACAGTCCCATCACTCCTACTGTACACAGTCCCATCACTCCCTTTGTACACAGTCCCATCACTCCCACTGTACACAGTCTCATCACTCACAGTGAACACAGACCCATCATTCCCAGTGTACACAGTCCCATCACTCCCACTGTACACAGTCCCATCACTCCCAGTGTACACAGTCCTATCACTCCCAGTGTGCGCAGTCCCATCACTACCAGTGTAAACAGTCCCATCGCTCCCTTTGTACACAGTCCCATCACTCCCTGTGTACACAGTCCCATCACTCCCTGTTCACACAGTCACATCACTCCCAGTATACACAGTCCCATCACTCCCAGTGCACACAGTCCCATCACTCCCAGTGTACACAGTCTCATCACTCCCAGTGTACACAGTCCCATCACTCCTAGTATACACAGTCCGATCACTCCCACTTTACACAGTCACATCATTCCCAGTGTACAAAGTCCCATCACTCCCAGTGTACACAGCCCCATCACTCCCTGTGTATACAGCCCCATCACTCCCACTGTACACAGTCCCATCACTCCCAGTGTACACAGTCCCATCACTCCCTGTGTACACAGACCCATCACTCCCTGTGTACACAGTCCCATCACACCCAGTGTACACAGTCACATCACTCCCAGAGTGTACAGTCCCATCACTCCCTGTGTACACAGTCCCATCACTCCCTGTGTACACAGTCCTATCACTCCCACTGGACACAGAACCATCACTCCCAGTGTACACAGTCCCATCACTCCCAGTGTACACAGTCCCATCACTCCCAGTGTACACAATCCCATCACTCACAGTGTACACAGTCCCATCACCCCCACTGTACACTGACACATCATTCTCAGTGTACACAGACCCATCACTCCCAGTGCACATAGTCCCTTCACTCCCACTGTACACAGTCCCATCAATCCCACTGTAAACAGTCCCATCAATCTCTGTGGACACAATCCCATCACTCCTAGTATACACAGTCCGATCACTCCCACTGTACACAGTCCCATCACTCCCAGTATACACAGTCTAATCACTCCCTGTGTACACAGTCCC
Organism: Pristiophorus japonicus; assembly: GCF_044704955.1. Classification (NCBI taxonomy): domain Eukaryota; kingdom Metazoa; phylum Chordata; class Chondrichthyes; family Pristiophoridae; genus Pristiophorus; species Pristiophorus japonicus. Next base: position 199,494 of record NW_027254433.1, read on the forward strand.
ATCACGCCCAGTGTACACAGTCCCATCCCTCCCTGTGTACACAGTCCCATCACTCCTACTGTACACAGTCCCATCACTCCCTTTGTGCACAGTCCCATCACTCCCACTGCACACAGTCCCATCACTCACAGTGAACACAGACCCATCATTCCCACTGTACACAGTCCCATCACTCCCAGTGTACACAGTCTCATCACTCCCAGTGTACACAGTCCCATCACTACCAGTGTAAACAGTCCCATCGCTCCCTTTGTACACTGTCCCATCACTCCCTGTGTACACAGTCCCATCACTCCCTGTTCACACAGTCACATCACTCCCAGTATACACAGTCCCATCACTCCCAGTGCACACAGTCTCATCACTCCCAGTGTACACAGTCTCATCACCACCAGTGTACACGGTCCCATCACTCCCAGTATACACAGTCCGATCACTTCCACATTACACAGTCCCATCACTCCCAGTGTACACAGTCCCATCACTCCCTTGTGCACAGTCCCATCATTCCCACTGTACACAGAGCCATCACTCCCAGTGTACACAGACCCATCACTCTCATTGTATACAGTCCCATCATTCCCAGTGTACAAAGTTCCATCACTTCCTGTGTACACAGTCCCATCACTCCCAGTGTACACAGCCCCATCACTCCCTGTGTACACAGTCCCATCACTCCCACTGTACACAGTCCCATCACTCCCAGTGTACATAGTCCCATCACTCCCTGTGTACACAGACCCATCACTCCCTGTGTACACAGTCCCATCACTACCACTGTATACAGTCCCATCACACCCAGTGTACACAGTCACATCACTCCCAGAGTGCACAGTCCCATCACTCCCTGTGTATACAGTCCCATCACTCCCTGTGTACACAGTCCTATCACTCCCACTGGACACAGAACCATCACTCCCAGTGTACACAGTCCCATCACTCCCAGTGTACACAGTCCCATCACTCCCTTTGTAAACAGTCCCATCACCCCCACTGTACACTGACCCATCATTCCCAGTGTACACAGACCCATCACTCCCAGTGTACATAGTCCCATCACTCCCAGTGTACACAGTCCTATCACTCCCAGTGTACACAGTCCCATCACTCCCACTGTACACAGTCCCAGCACTCCCACTGAACACAGTCCCATCACTCTAGGTGTACACAGTCCCATCACTCCCAATGTACACAGTCCCATCACTCCCTTTGTACACAGTCCCATCACTCCCTGTGTACACAGTCCCATCATTCCCACTTACACAGTCCCATCACTCCCACTGTACACAGTCTTATCACTCCCTGTGTACACAGTCCCATCACTCCCAGTGTACACAGTCCCGTCACTCCCAGTTTACACAGTCCCATCACTCACAGTGTACACAGTCCCATCACTCCCACTGTACACAGACCGATCACTCTCTGTATGCACAGTCCCATCACTCCCAGTGTAGACAGTCCAATCACTCCCAGTGTACACAGTCACATCACTCCCAGTGTACACAATCACATCACTCCCTGTGTACACAGACCCACCACTCCCTGTGTACACAATCCCATCACTCCCACTGTACACAGAGCCATCACTCTGAGTGTACACAGACCCATCACTCTCATTGTACACAGTCCCATCACTCCCAGTGTACACAGTCCCATCACTCCCACTGTACACAGACCCATCATTCCCAGTGTACACAGTCCCATCACCCCCACTGTACACTGACCCATTACTCTCATTGTACACAGTCCCATCACTCCCTGTGTACACAGTCCCATCACTCCCAGTGTACACAGTCCCATCACTCCCTTTGTAAACAGTCCCATCACCCCCACTGTACACTGACCCATCATTCCCAGTGTACACAGACCCATCACTCCCAGTGTACATAGTCCCATCACTCCCAGTGTACACAGTCCTATCACTCCCTGTGTACACAATCCCATCACTCCCACTGTACACAGAGCCATCACTCTGAGTGTACACAGACCCATCACTCTCATTGTACACAGTCCCATCACTCCCAGTGTACACAGTCCCATCACTCCCACTGTACACAGACCCATCATTCCCAGTGTACTCAGTCCCATCACTCCCAGTGTATACAGTCCCATCACTCCCAGTGTACACAGTCCCATCACCCCCACTGTACACTGACCCATTACTCTCATTGTACACAGTCCCATCACTCCCTGTGTACACAGTCCCATCACTCCCAATGTACACAGTCCCATCACTCCCTTTGTACACAGTCCCATCACTCCCAGTGTACACAGTCCCATTACCCCACTGTACACTGACCCATCATTCCCAGTGTACACAGACCCATCACTCCCAGTGTACATAGTCTCATCACTCCCAGTGTACACAGTCCTATCACTCCCAGTGTACACAGTCCCATCACTCCCACTGTACACAGTCCCAGCACTCCCACTGAACACAGTCCCATCACTCCAGGTGTACACAGTCCCATCACTCCCAATGTACACAGTCCCATCACTCCCTTTGTACACAGTCCCATCACTCCCAGTGTACACAGTCCCATTACCCCACTGTACACTGACCCATCATTCCCAGTGTACACAGACCCATCACTCCCAGTGTACACAGACCCATCACTCCCACTGTACACACTCCCATCACTGCCTGTGTGCACAGACCCATCACTCCCAGTGTACACAGTCCAATCACTCCCAGTGTACACAGTTCCATCACCGCCTGTGTACACAGTCCAATCACTCCCTGTGTACACAGTCCCATCACTCCCTGTGTGCACAATCCCATCACTCCCAGTGTATACGGTTCCATCAGTCCCACTGTACACAGTCCCATCACTCATATTGTACACAGTCCCATCACTCCCAGTGTACACAGACCCATCACTCCCAGTGTACATAGTCACATCACTCCCAGTGTGCACAGTCCCATCACTTCCTGTGTACACAGTCCCATCACTCCCAGTGTACACAGTCCCATCACTACCACTGTACACAGACCCATCACTCCCACTGTACACAGTCCCATCACTCCCACAGTACACAGTCCCTTCAAGCCCACTGTACACAGTCCTATCACTTCCTGTGTAAACAGTCCCATCACTCCCTGTGTGTACAGTCCCATCACTCCCACTGTACGCAGTCCCATCACTCCCACTGTACACAGTCCCATCACTCTCTTTGTACACATACCCATCACTCCCACTGTACACAGTCCCATCACTCCCAGTGTACACATTCCCATCACTCTCACTGTACACAGTCCCATCACTCCCTGTGTGCACAGACCCATCACTCCCACTGTACACAGACCCATCACCCCCTGTATACACAGTCCCATCACTCCCTGTGGACACATTCCCATCACTCCCTGTGTTCACAGTCCCATCACTCCCAGTGTATACGGTCCCATCAGTCCCACTGTACACAGTCCCATCACTCCCAGTGTACACAGTCCCATCACTCCCACTGTACACAGTCCCATCACTCCCTGTGTACACAGACCCATCACTCCCAGTGTACACAGTCCCATCACTCCCACTGTACACAGTCCCATCACTCCCTGTGTACACAGACCCATCACCCCCACTGTACACAGTCCCATCACTCCCTGTGTATACAGCCCCATCACTCCCTGTGTACACAGACCCATCACTGCCAGTGTACACGGTCCCATCAGTCCCACTGTACACAGACCCATCACTCCCTGTGTACACAGCCGCATCACTCCCTGTGTACACAGCCCCATCACTCCCTGTGTACACAGACCCATCACTCCCTGTGTACACAGTCCCATCACTCCCTGTTCACACAGTCACATCACTCCCAGTATACACAGTCCCATCACTCCCAGTGCACACAGTCTCATCACTCCCAGTGTACACAGTCTCATCACCACCAGTGTACACGGTCCCATCACTCCCAGTATACACAGTCCGATCACTTCCACATTACACAGTCCCATCACTCCCAGTGTACACAGTCCCATCACTCCCTTGTGCACAGTCCCATCATTCCCACTGTACACAGAGCCATCACTCCCAGTGTACACAGACCCATCACTCTCATTGTATACAGTCCCATCATTCCCAGTGTACAAAGTTCCATCACTTCCTGTGTACACAGTCCCATCACTCCCAGTGTACACAGCCCCATCACTCCCTGTGTACACAGTCCCATCACTCCCACTGTACACAGTCCCATCACTCCCAGTGTACATAGTCCCATCACTCCCTGTGTACACAGACCCATCACTCCCTGTGTACACAGTCCCATCACTACCACTGTATACAGTCCCATCACACCCAGTGTACACAGTCACATCACTCCCAGAGTGCACAGTCCCATCACTCCCTGTGTACACAGTCCCATCACTCCCTGTGTACACAGTCCTATCACTCCCACTGGACACAGAACCATCACTCCCAGTGTACACAGTCCCATCACTCCCAGTGTACACAGTCCCATCACTCCCTTTGTAAACAGTCCCATCACCCCCACTGTACACTGACCCATCATTCCCAGTGTACACAGACCCATCACTCCCAGTGTACATAGTCCCATCACTCCCAGTGTACACAGTCCTATCACTCCCAGTGTACACAGTCCCATCACTCCCACTGTACACAGTCCCAGCACTCCCACTGAACACAGTCCCATCACTCTAGGTGTACACAGTCCCATCACTCCCAATGTACACAGTCCCATCACTCCCTTTGTACACAGTCCCATCACTCCCTGTGTACACAGTCCCATCATTCCCACTTACACAGTCCCATCACTCCCACTGTACACAGTCTTATCACTCCCTGTGTACACAGTCCCATCACTCCCAGTGTACACAGTCCCGTCACTCCCAGTTTACACAGTCCCATCACTCACAGTGTACACAGTCCCATCACTCCCACTGTACACAGACCGATCACTCTCTGTATGCACAGTCCCATCACTCCCCGTGTAGACAGTCCAATCACTCCCAGTGTACACAGTCACATCACTCCCAGTGTACACAATCACATCACTCCCTGTGTACACAGACCCACCACTCCCTGTGTACACAATCCCATCACTCCCACTGTACACAGAGCCATCACTCTGAGTGTACACAGACCCATCACTCTCATTGTACACAGTCCCATCACTCCCAGTGTACACAGTCCCATCACTCCCACTGTACACAGACCCATCATTCCCAGTGTACACAGTCCCATCACCCCCACTGTACACTGACCCATTACTCTCATTGTACACAGTCCCATCACTCCCTGTGTACACAGTCCCATCACTCCCAGTGTACACAGTCCCATCACTCCCTTTGTAAACAGTCCCATCACCCCCACTGTACACTGACCCATCATTCCCAGTGTACACAGACCCATCACTCCCAGTGTACATAGTCCCATCACTCCCAGTGTACACAGTCCTATCACTCCCTGTGTACACAATCCCATCACTCCCACTGTACACAGAGCCATCACTCTGAGTGTACACAGACCCATCACTCTCATTGTACACAGTCCCATCACTCCCAGTGTACACAGTCCCATCACTCCCACTGTACACAGACCCATCATTCCCAGTGTACTCAGTCCCATCACTCCCAGTGTATACAGTCCCATCACTCCCAGTGTACACAGTCCCATCACCCCCACTGTACACTGACCCATTACTCTCATTGTACACAGTCCCATCACTCCCTGTGTACAGTCCCATCACTCCCAATGTACACAGTCCCATCACTCCCTTTGTACACAGTCCCATCACTCCCAGTGTACACAGTCCCATTACCCCACTGTACACTGACCCATCATTCCCAGTGTACACAGACTCATCACTCCCAGTGTACATAGTCTCATCACTCCCAGTGTACACAGTCCTATCACTCCCAGTGTACACAGTCCCATCACTCCCACTGTACACAGTCCCAGCACTCCCACTGAACACAGTCCCATCACTCCAGGTGTACACAGTCCCATCACTCCCAATGTACACAGTCCCATCACTCCCTTTGTACACAGTCCCATCACTCCCAGTGTACACAGTCCCATTACCCCACTGTACACTGACCCATCATTCCCAGTGTACACAGACCCATCACTCCCAGTGTACACAGACCCATCACTCCCACTGTACACACTCCCATCACTGCCTGTGTGCACAGACCCATCACTCCCAGTGTACACAGTCCAATCACTCCCAGTGTACACAGTTCCATCACCGCCTGTGTACACAGTCCAATCACTCCCTGTGTACACAGTCCCATCACTCCCTGTGTGCACAATCCCATCACTCCCAGTGTATACGGTTCCATCAGTCCCACTGTACACAGTCCCATCACTCATATTGTACACAGTCCCATCACTCCCAGTGTACACAGACCCATCACTCCCAGTGTACATAGTCACATCACTCCCAGTGTGCACAGTCCCATCACTTCCTGTGTACACAGTCCCATCACTCCCAGTGTACACAGTCCCATCACTACCACTGTACACAGACCCATCACTCCCACTGTACACAGTCCCATCACTCCCACAGTACACAGTCCCTTCAATCCCACTGTACACAGTCCTATCACTTCCTGTGTAAACAGTCCCATCACTCCCTGTGTGTACAGTCCCATCACTCCCACTGTATGCAGTCCCATCACTCCCACTGTACACAGTCCCATCACTCTCTTTGTACACATACCCATCACTCCCACTGTACACAGTCCCATCACTCCCAGTGTACACATTCCCATCACTCTCACTGTACACAGTCCCATCACTCCCTGTGTGCACAGACCCATCACTCCCACTGTACACAGACCCATCACCCCCTGTATACACAGTCCCATCACTCCCTGTGGACACATTCCCATCACTCCCTGTGTTCACAGTCCCATCACTCCCAGTGTATACGGTCCCATCAGTCCCACTGTACACAGTCCCATCACTCCCAGTGTACACAGTCCCATCACTCCCACTGTACACAGTCCCATCACTCCCTGTGTACACAGACCCATCACCCCCACTGTACACAGTCCCATCACTCCCTGTGTATACAGCCCCATCACTCCCTGTGTACACAGACCCATCACTGCCAGTGTACACGGTCCCATCAGTCCCACTGTACACAGACCCATCACTCCCTGTGTACACAGCCGCATCACTCCCTGTGTACACAGCCCCATCACTCCCTGTGTACACAGACCCATCACTCCCTGTGTACACAGTCCCATCACTCCCAGTGTACACAGACCCATCACTCCCAGTGTACACTGTCCCATCACTCCCAGTGTGCACAGATCCATCACTCCCAGTGTACACAGTACCATCACTCCCAGTGTACACAGTCCCATCACTCCCAGTGTACGCAGACCCATCACTCCCAGCGTACACAGTCCCATCACTCCCTGTGTACACAGACCCATCACTCCCAGTGTACACAGACTCATCACTCCCTGTGTACACAGACCCATCACTCCCAGTGTACACAGACCCATCACTCCCAGTGTACACAGACCCATCACTCCCAGTGTACACAGACCCATCACTCCCTGTGTACACAGACCCATCACTCCCAGTGTACACAGACCCATCACTCCCAGTGTACACAGACCCATCACTCCCTGTGTACACAGACCCATCACTCCCAGTGTACACAGACCCATCACTCCCAGTGTACACAGACCCATCACTCCCAGTGTGCACAGAGCAATCACTCCCAGTGTGCACAGTCACATCACTCCCAGTGTACACAGTACCATCACTCCCAGTGTACACAGACCAATCACTCCCTGTGTACACAGTCCCATCACTCCCAGTGTATACAGACCCATCACTCCCAGCGTACACAGTCCCATCACTCCCTGTGTACACAGACCCTTCACTCCCAGTGTACACAGACCCTTCACTCCCTGTGTACACAGACCCATCACTCCCAGTGTACACAGACCCATCACTCCCAGTGTACACAGACCCATCACTCCCTGTGTACACAGACCCATTACTCCCTGTGTACACAGACCCATCACTCCCTGTGTAGACAGACCCATCACTCCAAGTGCACACAGACCCATCACTCCCAGTGTACACAGACCCATCACTTCCAGTGTACACAGACCCATCACTCCCAGTGTACACAGCCCCATCACTCCCAGTGTACACAGACCCATCACTCCCTGTGTACACAGACCCATCACTCCCTGTGTACACAGACCCATCACTCCCTGTGTACACAGACCCATCACTCCCAGTGTACACAGACCCATCACTCCCAGTGTACACAGACCCATCACTCCCTGAGTACACAGACCCATCACTCCCACTGTACACAGACCGATCACTCTCTGTATGCACAGTCCCATCACTCCCAGTGTAGACAGTCCAATCACTCCCAGTGTACACAGTCACATCACTCCCAGTGTACACAATCACATCACTCCCTGTGTACACAGACCCACCACTCCCTGTGTACACAATCCCATCACTCCCACTGTACACAGAGCCATCACTCTGAGTGTACACAGACCCATCACTCTCATTGTACACAGTCCCATCACTCCCAGTGTACACAGTCCCATCACTCCCACTGTACACAGACCCATCATTCCCAGTATACACAGTCCCATCACCCCCACTGTACACTGACCCATTACTCTCATTGTACACAGTCCCATCACTCCCTGTGTACACAGTCCCATCACTCCCAGTGTACACAGTCCCATCACTCCCTTTGTAAACAGTCCCATCACCCCCACTGTACACTGACCCATCATTCCCAGTGTACACAGACCCATCACTCCCAGTGTACATAGTCCCATCACTCCCAGTGTACACAGTCCTATCACTCCCTGTGTACACAATCCCATCACTCCCACTGTACACAGAGCCATCACTCTGAGTGTACACAGACCCATCACTCTCATTGTACACAGTCCCATCACTCCCAGTGTACACAGTCCCATCACTCCCACTGTACACAGACCCATCATTCCCAGTGTACTCAGTCCCATCACTCCCAGTGTATACAGTCCCATCACTCCCAGTGTACACAGTCCCATCACCCCCACTGTACACTGACCCATTACTCTCATTGTACACAGTCCCATCACTCCCTGTGTACACAGTCCCATCACTCCCAGTGTACACAGTCCCATCACTCCCTTTGTAAACAGTCCCATCACCCCCACTGTACACTGACCCATCATTCCCAGTGTACACAGACCCATCACTCCCAGTGTACATAGTCTCATCACTCCCAGTGTACACAGTCCTATCACTCCCAGTGTACACAGTCCCATCACTCCCACTGTACACAGTCCCAGCACTCCCACTGAACACAGTCCCATCACTCCAGGTGTACACAGTCCCATCACTCCCAATGTACACAGTCCCATCACTCCCTTTGTACACAGTCCCATCACTCCCAGTGTACACAGTCCCATTACCCCACTGTACACTGACCCATCATTCCCAGTGTACACAGACCCATCACTCCCAGTGTACACAGACCCATCACTCCCACTGTACACACTCCCATCACTGCCTGTGTGCACAGACCCATCACTCCCAGTGTACACAGTCCAATCACTCCCAGTGTACACAGTTCCATCACCGCCTGTGTACACAGTCCAATCACTCCCTGTGTACACAGTCCCATCACTCCCTGTGTGCACAATCCCATCACTCCCAGTGTATACGGTTCCATCAGTCCCACTGTACACAGTCCCATCACTCATATTGTACACAGTCCCATCACTCCCAGTGTACACAGACCCATCACTCCCAGTGTACATAGTCACATCACTCCCAGTGTGCACAGTCCCATCACTTCCTGTGTACACAGTCCCATCACTCCCAGTGTACACAGTCCCATCACTACCACTGTACACAGACCCATCACTCCCACTGTACACAGTCCCATCACTCCCACAGTACACAGTCCCTTCAATCCCACTGTACACAGTCCTATCACTTCCTGTGTAAACAGTCCCATCACTCCCTGTGTGTACAGTCCCATCACTCCCACTGTACGCAGTCCCATCACTCCCACTGTACACAGTCCCATCACTCTCTTTGTACACATACCCATCACTCCCACTGTACACAGTCCCATCACTCCCAGTGTACACATTCCCATCACTCTCACTGTACACAGTCCCATCACTCCCTGTGTGCACAGACCCATCACTCCCACTGTACACAGACCCATCACCCCCTGTATACACAGTCCCATCACTCCCTGTGGACACATTCCCATCACTCCCTGTGTTCACAGTCCCATCACTCCCAGTGTATACGGTCCCATCAGTCCCACTGTACACAGTCCCATCACTCCCAGTGTACACAGTCCCATCACTCCCACTGTACACAGTCCCATCACTCCCTGTGTACACAGACCCATCACTCCCAGTGTACACAGTCCCATCACTCCCACTGTACACAGTCCCATCACTCCCTGTGTACACAGACCCATCACCCCCACTGTACACAGTCCCATCACTCCCTGTGTATACAGCCCCATCACTCCCTGTGTACACAGACCCATCACTGCCAGTGTACACGGTCCCATCAGTCCCACTGTACACAGACCCATCACTCCCTGTGTACACAGCCGCATCACTCCCTGTGTACACAGCCCCATCACTCCCTGTGTACACAGACCCATCACTCCCTGTGTACACAGTCCCATCACTCCCAGTGTACACAGACCCATCACTCCCAGTGTACACTGTCCCATCACTCCCAGTGTGCACAGATCCATCACTCCCAGTGTACACAGTACCATCACTCCCAGTGTACACAGTCCCATCACTCCCAGTGTACGCAGACCCATCACTCCCAGCGTACACAGTCCCATCACTCCCTGTGTACACAGACCCATCACTCCCAGTGTACACAGACTCATCACTCCCTGTGTACACAGACCCATCACTCCCAGTGTACACAGACCCATCACTCCCAGTGTACACAGACCCATCACTCCCAGTGTACACAGACCCATCACTCCCTGTGTACACAGACCCATCACTCCCAGTGTACACAGACCCATCACTCCCAGTGTACACAGACCCATCACTCCCTGTGTACACAGACCCATCACTCCCAGTGTACACAGACCCATCACTCCCAGTGTACACAGACCCATCACTCCCAGTGTGCACAGAGCAATCACTCCCAGTGTGCACAGTCACATCACTCCCAGTGTACACAGTACCATCACTCCCAGTGTACACAGACCAATCACTCCCTGTGTACACAGTCCCATCACTCCCAGTGTATACAGACCCATCACTCCCAGCGTACACAGTCCCATCACTCCCTGTGTACACAGACCCTTCACTCCCAGTGTACACAGACCCTTCACTCCCTGTGTACACAGACCCATCACTCCCAGTGTACACAGACCCATCACTCCCAGTGTACACAGACCCATCACTCCCTGTGTACACAGACCCATTACTCCCTGTGTACACAGACCCATCACTCCCTGTGTAGACAGACCCATCACTCCAAGTGCACACAGACCCATCACTCCCAGTGTACACAGACCCATCACTTCCAGTGTACACAGACCCATCACTCCCAGTGTACACAGCCCCATCACTCCCAGTGTACACAGACCCATCACTCCCTGTGTACACAGACCCATCACTCCCTGTGTACACAGACCCATCACTCCCAGTGTACACAGACCCATCACTCCCAGTGTACACAGACCCATCACTCCCAGTGTACACAGACCCATCACTCCCTGAGTACACAGACCCATCACTCCCAGTGTACACAAACCCATCACTCCCAGTGTACATAGACCCATCACTCCCAGTGTACATAGACCCATCACTCCCAGTGTACACAGACCCATCACTCCCAGTGTACACAGACCCATCACTCCCAGTGTACACAAACCCATCACTCCCAGTGTACATAGACCCATCACTCCCAGTGTACACAGACCCATCACACTCAGTGTACACAGCCCCAGTAGATTCACAGAGTGGGTATTGCCAGTTTCTAAGTCCCACAATGCTTACCTGGATGGGTTCAGCGATGAATCCTCCCAATCTCCGGGGTACAGCGCAGAGCAGCACATCCCGGAGCTGCTCAATGTAGGCGTGCTTGGCCTGGCAACTGCCTGTTGTAGGGGGAAGGCAAGGGTCATCAGCTCATCGCCTGGTCATAGGTCAGGAAGCACCGGCCCCACCCCATTCCCACCGGCCCACCCCACCCCACCACCGGCCCACCTCCGGCCCCCTCCCCCGGTGTAGGGTAAGACAAGGGTCATCAGCTCATCGCCTGGTCATAGGTCAGAAAGTAGCACCCCCTCCCTTCCCCCGCTCCATTCCCCTCACACGCCCTCCCCTCACTCCCTCTCCCTGCTCCCCCTCCCCCACACAGCCTTGGGCCTCAGGCACTGCTGGACAGCTTTGGGCAGGAGTCGGGCTCGCGCTGTGGGAACAGGGCCACGGCATTCCGGTAATATCAGGAGCGAGGACTGACAGGCAGACTGACAGACGGACTGACTGACTGACTGACTGACTGACAGATAAACTGACAGACGGACTGACTGACTGACAGACAGACTGACAGACGGACAGACGGACTGACAGATGGACTGACAGACGGACAGACGGACTGACAGACGGACTGACAGACGGACTGACAGACGGTCTGACAGACAGACTGACAGACGGACTGACAGACGGACTGACAGACTGACAGACGGACTGACAGAGGGACTGACAGACGGACTGACAGACAGACAGGCAGACTAACAGACAGATTGACAGACGGGTGGGCAGACGGACAGACTAACAGACGGACAGACACAGACAGACGGAGATACCTGCCGAGCAGTCACAGTGGCGAAGGGTTTGTACGGGAGAATCCCGACACTGGCTACCGCCCCAGGGACCTCGGTACACATCCGGACACATCGTCTGCGGAAAGCAAAACCATGTTACACCCCGACACTTGTACCCCAGTGAGAGTCAGTGTGTGTGGGACTGTACCCCAGTGAGAGTCAGTGTGTGTGGGACCTGTACCCCAGTGAGAGTCAGTGTGTGTGGGACCCGTACCCCAGTGAGAGTCAGTGTGTGTGGGACCTGTACCCCAGTGAGAGTCAGTGTGTGTGGGACCTGTACCCCAGTGAGAGTCAGTGTGTGTGGGACTGTACCCCAGTGAGAGTCAGCGTGTGTGGGACTGTACCCCAGTGAGAGTCAGTGTGTGTGGGACCCGTACCCCAGTCAGAGTCAGTGTGTGTGGGACCTGTACCCCAGTGAGAGTCAGTGTGTGTGGGACTGTACCCCAGTGAGAGTCAGTGCGTGTGGGACTGTACCCCAGTGAGAGTCAGTGTGTGTGGGACCCATACCCCAGTGAGAGTCAGTGTGTGTGGGACTGTACCCCAGTGAGAGTCAGTGTGTGTGGGACTGTACCCCAGTGAGAGTCAGTGTGTGTGGGACCCATACCCCAGTGAGAGTCAGTGTGTGTGGGACTGTACCCCAGTGAGAGTCAGTGTGTGTGGGACCCGTACCCCAGTGAGAGTCAGTGTGTGTGGGACCCGTATCCCAGTGAGAGTCAGTGTGTGTGGGACTGTACCCCAGTGAGAGTCAGTGTGTGTGGGACTGTACCCCAGTGAGAGTCAGTGTGTGTGGGACTGTACCCCAGTGAGAGTCAGTGTGTGTGGGACTGTACACCAGTGAGAGTCACTGTGTGTGGGACCCGTACCCCAGTGAGAGTCAGTGTGTGTGGGACCTGTACCCCAGTGAGAGTCAGTGTGTGTGGGACTGTGCCCCAGTGAGAGTCAGTGTGTGTGGGACTGTGCCCCAGTGAGAGTCAGTGTGTGTGGGACCAGTACCCCAGTGAGAGTCAGTGTGTGTGAGACTGTACCCCAGTGAGAGTCAGTGTGTGTGGGACTGTACCCCAGTGAGAGTCAGTGTGTGTGGGACTGTACCCCAGTGAAAGTCAGTGTGTGTGGGACGTGTACCCCAGTGAGAGTCAGTGTGTGTGGGACCCGTACCCCAGTGAGAGTCAGTGTGTGTGGGACCCGTACCCCAGTGAGAGTCAGTGTGTGTGGGACTGTACCCCAGTGAGGGTCAGTGTGTGTGGGATTGTACCCCAGTGAGAGTCAGTGTGTGTAGGACCGGTACCCCAGTGAGAGTCACTGTGTGTGGGAATGTACACCAGTGAGAGTCAGTGTGTGTGGGAACTGTACCCCAGTGAGATTCAGTGGGTGTGGGACTGTACCCCAGTGAGAGTCAATGTGTGTGGGACCCGTACCCCAGTGAAGGTCAGTGTGTGTGGGATTGCACCCTAGTGAGAGTCAGTGTGTGTGGGACTGTACCCCAGTGAGAGTCAGTGTATGTGGGACCCATACCACAGTGAGAGTCAGTGTGTGTGGGACTGTACACCAGTGAGAGTCAGTGTGTGTGGGACTGTACCCCAGTGAGAGTCAGTGTGTGTGGGACTGTGCCCCAGTGAGAGTCAGTGTGTGTGGGACCCGTACCCCAGTGAGAGTCAGTGTGTGTGGCACTGTCCCCTAGTGAGAGTCAGTGTGTGTGGGACCCATACCCCAGTGAGAGTCAGTGTGTGTGGGACTGTACCCCAGTGAGAGTCAGTGTGTGTGGGACTGTACCCAAATGAGAGTCAGTGTGTGTGGGACTGTACCCCAGTGAGAGTCAGTGTGTGTGGGACCCGTACCCCAGTGAGAGTCAGTGTGTGTGGGACTGTACCCCAGTGAGAGTCAGTGTGTGTGGGACTGTACCCCAGTGAGAGTCAGTGCGTGTGGAACTGTATCCCAGTGAGAGTCAGTATGTGTGGGACCCGTACCCCAGTGAGAGTCAGTGTGTGTGGGACCTGTACCTCAGTGAGAGTCAGTGTGTGTGGGACTGTACCCCAGTGAGAGTCAGTGTGTGTGGGACTGTACCCCAGTGAGAGTCAGTGTGTGTGGGACTGTACCCCAGTGAGAGTCAGTGTGTGTGGGACTGTACCCCAGTGAGAGTCAGTGTATGTGGGACCCATACCCCAGTGAGAGTCAGTGTGTGCGGGACCCGTACCCCAGTGAGAGTCAGTGTGTGTGGGACTGTGCCCCAGTGAAAGTCAGTGTGTGTGGGACTGTACATCAGTGAGAGTCAGTGTGTGCGGGACCCGTACCCCAGTGAGAGTCAGTGTGTGTGGGACTGTGCCCCAGTGAAAGTCAGTGTGTGTGGGACTGTACATCAGTGAGAGTCAGTGTGTGCGGGACCCGTACCCCAGTGAGAGTCAGTGTGTGCGGGACCCGTACCCCAGTGAGAGTCAGTGTGTGTGGGACTGTACCCCAGTGAGAGTCAGTGTATGTGGGACCCATACCCCAGTGAGAGTCAGTGTGTGTGGGACTGTGCCCCAGTGAAAGTCAGTGTGTGTGGGACTGTGCCCCAGTGAAAGTCAGTGTGTGTGGGACTGTACATCAGTGAGAGTCAGTGTGTGCGGGACCCGTACCCCAGTGAGAGTCAGTGTGTGCGGGACCCGTACCCCAGTGAGAGTCAGTGTGTGTGGGACCCGTACGCCAGTGAGAGTCAGTGTGTGTGGGACCCGTACCCCAGTGAGAGTCAGTGTGTGTGGGACTGTACCCCAGTGAGAGTCAGTGTGTGTGGGACCCGTACCCCAGTGAGAGTCAGTGTGTGTGGGACTGTACCCCAGTGAGAGTCAGTGTGTGTGGGACTGTACCCCAGTGAGAGTCAGTGTGTGTGGGACTGTACCCCAGTGAGAGTCAGTGTGTGTGGGACCCGTACCCCAGTGAGAGTCAGTGTGTGTGGGACTGTACCCCAGTGAGAGTCAGTGTGTGTGGGACCCGTACCCCAGTGAGAGTCCGTGTGTGTGGGACTGTACCCCAGTGAGAGTCAGTGTGTGTGGGACCCGTACCCCAGTGAGAGTCCGTGTGTGTGGGACTGTACCCCAGTGAGAGTCCGTGTGTGTGGGACTGTACCCCAGTGAGAGTCAGTGTGTGTGGGACCCGTACCCCAGTGAGAGTCAGTGTGTGTGGGACTGTACCCCAGTGAGAGTCCGTGTGATGCTCACTCACCGGGTGACACCCCGAGACAGTCGACACGTTAAACTTCCAGCTGGAAATGGAACCCAGTGCCATGGTGGAGATACTGGATCCGTGATAAGCTCCCCTGGAGACAAAGCACACAGGGATTGAGAATCAGTGGCAGCACAGCCTGCCCCCATCCCCTCCCCCCATCCCCTCCCCCCGTCCCTCGGTCCCCTCCCCCTTCCCCTCCCTCCTCCCCTCCCCCTTCCACCCGGGTCACCCCAGCACACGCCGAGGCCACAAAGATGGGCCCCGGGGGATAGGACACTGGGTCCCAGGGTGGGGTGCACTGGGCCCCAGCGGGGGGGGGGGGGGGGCGACACAGGGCCCCGGGGGTGGGGGACACTGGGCCCCGGGGGGGTGGGGTGTCACTGGGCCCCGGGGGGGAACACTGGGCCCCGGGGGTGGGGGACACTGGGCCCCGGGGTGGGGGAGCACTGGGCCCCGAGGGGGGGGGGCGACACAGGGCCCCGGCGGGTGGCGTGGCACTGGGCCCCGGGGTGGGGGGGAACACTGGGCGCCGGGGTGGGGGGGCACTGGGCCCCGGGGTGTGGGGAACACTGGGCCCCGGCGGGGGGACACTGGGCCCCAGGGGGGAACACTGGGCCCCGTAGGGAACACTGGGCCCCGGGGGGGGGAACACTGGGCCCCGGGGGGGGAACACTGGGCCCTTGGGGTGGGGAACACTGGGCCCCGTAGGGAACACTGGGCCCCGGGGGGAACACCGGGCCCCGGGGGGGGATGGACACTGGGCCCCAGGGGGGGACACTGGGCCCTGGGGGGGTGAACACTGGGCGCCGGGGGGGGGAGGCACTGGGCCCCGGGGGGGGGGGAACACCGGGCCCCGGGGGGGGGAACACTGGGCCCCGGGGGGGGGGGGGGAATGACACTGGGCCCCTGGGGTGGGGGGGCACTGGGCCCCGGGGGGGGGGGACGACACTGGGCCCCTGGGGTGGGGGGGCACTGGGCCCCGGGGGGGGAATCACTGGGCCCTGGGGGGGGGGAACGACACTGGGCCCCAGGGGGGTGGACACTGGGCCCTCCCCATCTCTCTTCCCCTCCCCCCGGGTCGCTCAGCATGGTTGGGGTGAGAGGTTACCTGAGGGTCAGAGGTTACCTGAGGGTGATGAGGTTGTGGTTGTGGGTGTGAACCCGGGCGAGCAGCATGGCGAGATCGTTGGCCTCAGAACCGCTGTTCAACAGGAAAACAATCTGAGAACAGAACACAGGATGATTATCGGCTACACAACCCCTCCCCAGGGGACAGGACCCCCCCCCACCCAGAGGACAGAGCCCCACCCCCGGGGGACAGAGCCCCACCCCCTAGGGACAGGACCACCCCCTCCCAGAGGTCAGAGCCCCCCGCTATTCCCCCAGGGGATAGAGCCCCCCACCATCCAGTGGACAGGATCCCCCCCCCCCCACACCCGGGGCAGGGAGGGTCCCGAGAGATTCTACGAATGTCACCATGTGAATCCGGCCAAGGGTCGAGGTGGGTAGCACAACGCCACCATGTGTTGAGGACCTGTCACTGCAGCGTGACACAGAGGTGTTTACATTGCAAGTGTGTCTCAGACATCGAACTGAATAATATGAAATCTGCTCCACCAGTGAGATTATTCTTGAGGTTGTGAGACGCCTGTTCCTGAACAAGCGTGGCACTACAAGGGGAAGGGTACTCAAACAGATAGTAAAAGCTTTCACCGATATATAAAACGGAAAAGAGTGACTAAAGTAAATGTTGGTCCCTTAGAAGATGAGAAGGGGGATTTAATAATGGGAAATGTGGAAATGGCTGAGACCTTAAACAATTATTTTGCTTCGGTCTTCACAGTGGAAGACACAAAAACCATGCCAGAAATTGCTGGTCACGGGAATGTAGGAAGGTAGGACCTTGAGACAATCACTATCACTAGGGGCGTAGTGCTGGACAGGCTAATGGGACTCAAGGTAGACAAGTCCCCTGGTCCTGATGAAATGCATCCCAGGGTATTAAAAGAGATGGCGGAAGTTATAGCCGATGCATTGGTTATAATCTACCAAAATTCTCTGGACTCTGGGAGGTACCAGCGGATTGGAAAGCAGCTAATGTAACGCCTCTGTTTAAAAAAGGGGGCAGACAAAAGGCAGGTAACTATAGGCCGGTTAGTTTAACATCTGTAGTGGGGAAAATGCTTGAAACTATCATTAAGGAAGAAATAGCGGGACATCTAGATAGGAATAGTGCAATCAAGCAGATGCAACATGGATTCATGAAGGGGAAATCATGTTGAACTAATTTACTGGAATTCTTTGAGGATATAACGAGCATGGTGGATAGAGGTGTACCGATGGATGTGGTGTATTTAGATTTCCAAAAGGCATTCGATAAGGTGCCACACAAAAGGTTACTGCAGAAGATAAAGGTACGCGGAGTCAGAGGAAATGTATTAGCATGGATCGAGAATTGGCTGGCTAACAGAAAGCAGAGAGTCGGGATTAATGGGTCCTTTTCGGGTTGGAAATCGGTGGTTAGTGGTGTGCCACAGGGATCGGTGCTGGGACCACAACTGTTTACAATATACATAGATGACCTGGAAGAGGGGACAGAGTGTAGTGTAACAAAATTTGCAGATGACACTAAGATTAGTGGGAAAGCGGGTTGTGTAGAGGACACGGAGAGGCTGCAAAGAGATTTAGATAGGTTAATAGAATGGGCTAAGATTTGGCAGATGGAATACAATGTCGGAAAGTGTGAGGTCATCCACCTTGGGAAAAAAAACAGTAAAAGGGAATATTATTTGAATGGGGAGAAATTACAACATGCTGCGGTGCAGAGGGACCTGGGGGTCCTTGTGCATGAATCCTAAAGCTCATTGAATGTAATCAAATCACAGATAGATAGATTTTTAACCAATAAGGGAATTAAGGGTTACGGGGAGCGGGCGGGTAAGTGGAGCTGAGTCCACGGCCAGATCAGCCATGATCTTGTTGAATGGCGGAGCAGGCTCGAGGGGCTAGATGGCCTACTCCTGTTCCTAATTCTTATGTTCTTATGTAAGGGTAGTGGAGTGCATAGGTTACGGGGCCAGTAATCCAGAGGCCTGGAATAATAATCCGGGGACAGGAGCTCAAATCCCACCACGGCAGCTGGGGAATTTAAATTCTGTTAATTGAATAAATCTGGAATTAAAAGGCAACGTCAGTAATTATAGGATTGTTATCACTATCACCAGTGATTATCACTAATGTTCTTCAGGGAAGGAAATTTGCTGCCCTTACCCGGTCTGGCCGATATGTGACTCCAGACCCACAGCTCACCACCACCTTCTCCAGGGCAATTAGGGATGGGCAATAAATACCAGCCTTGCCAGTGATGCCCACACCCCAGGAACAAATGACAAAAAAAACACATTTGAGAGTTTCAGGAGAGGGTCGGGGTAATCAATGGGACTGATAGAAAGTGGCCAAAAACAGGGAGCAAGGGGCAGGAATGGGATGGTAACTGGTCGGGGGGAGGGGAGGGGAGGGGGTTAAACAACGGGTGTCTTGGGGGGAGGAGGGGATGGAGTATAAAAGCAGGGAAGTCTTGCTACAGTTATACAGGGTATTGGTGAGGCCACACCTGGAGTACTGCGTGCAGTTATACAGGGTATTGGTGAGGCCACACCTGGAGTACTGCGTGCAGTTATACAGGGTATTGGTGAGGCCACACCTGGAGTACTGCGTGCAGTTTTGGTTTCCACATTTACGAAAGGATATACTTGCTTTGGAGGCAGTTCAGAGAAGGTTCACTCGGTTGATTCCGGGGATGAAGGGGTTGACTTATGAGGAAAGGTTGAGGAGGTTGGGCCTCTACTCATTGGAATTCAGAAGAATGAGAGGTGATCTTATCGAAATGTATAAGATTATGAGGGGGCTTGACAAGGTGGATGCAGAGAGGATGTTTCCACTGATGGGGGAGACTAGAACTAGGGGGCATGGTCTTAGAATAAGGGGCCGCCCATTTAAAACTGAGATGAGGAGGAATTTCTTCTCAGAGGGTTGTAAATCTGTGGAATTCACTGCCTCAGAGAGCTGTGGGGGCTGGGTCATTGAATAAATTTAAGGCGGAGATAGACAGATTTTTGAGCGATAAGGGGATAAGGGGTTATGGGGAGCGGGCGGGGAAGTGGACCTGAGTCCATGATCAGATCAGCCATGATGGTATTAAATGGTGGAGCAGGCTCAAGGGGCCGAATGGCCTACTCCTGCTCCTATTTCTGATGGTCTGATGTCCCGGCAAATTGATGGGGGTGGATTCCAGAATGAAGTGTTTCCAGGAAACGATCGAGAGCAGGGTGGGGGCAGGGTAATGGTGGGGGGCAGGGTGAGGGTGAGGGTGGGGGAAGGGTGAGGGTGGGGGGGCAGGGTGAGGGTGGGGGGGCAGGGTGAGGGTGGGGGGGCAGGGTGAGGATGGGGGGCAGGGTGAGGGTGTGGGGCAGGGTGAGGGTGGGGGGGCAGGGTGAGGGTGGGGGGCAGGGTGAGGGTGGGGGCAGGGTGAGGGTGGGGGCAGGGTGAGGGTGGGGGGCAGGGTGAGGGTGGGGGTGGGGGGCAGGGTGAGGGTGTGGGGCAGGGTGAGGGTGGGGGGGCAGGGTGAGGGTGGGGGTGGGGGGCAGGGTGAGGGTGGGGGGCAGGGTGAGGGTGGGGGTGGGGGTGGGGGGGCAGGGTGAGGGTGGGGGTGGGGGGGCAGGGTGAGGGTGGGGGGGCAGGGTGAGGGTGGGGGGGCAGGGTGAGGATGGGGGGCAGGGTGGGGGTGGGGGGCAGGGTGATGGTGGGGGCAGGGTGAGGGTGGGGGTGGGGGGCAGGGTGAGGGTGGGGGGCAGGGTGAGGGTGGGGGCAGAGGCAGGGTGAGGGTGGGGGTGGGGGGCAGGGTGAGGGTGGGGGGCAGGGTGAGGGTGGGGGTGGGGGTGGGGGGCAGGGTGAGGGTGGGGGCAGGGTGAGGGTGGGGGTGGGGGGCAGGGTGAGGGTGGGGGCAGGGTGAGGGTGGGGGTGGGGGTGGGGGGGCAGGGTGAGGGTGGGGGGGCAGGGTGAGGGTGGGGGCAGGGTGAGGGTGAGGGTGGGGGGCAGGGTGAGGGTGGGGGCAGGGTGAGGGTGGGGGTGGGGGTGGGGGGCAGGGTGAGGGTGGGGGGCAGGGTGAGGGTGGGGGGCAGGGTGAGGGTGGGGGCAGGGTGAGGGTGGGGGCAGGGGCAGGGTGAGGGTGGGGGTGGGGGGCAGGGGCAGGGTGGGGGGCAGGGTGAGGGTGGGGGTGGGGGTGGGGGGCAGGGTGAGGGTGGGGGTGGGGGTGGGGGGCAGGGGCAGGGTGAGAATGGACAGCAGGGTGAGGATTGCAGCGATCGGGACCCTGTGACGGAGGACCCCTGAGTGAATGAACGGTCGATGAGCTGCCCCCCGTGCCCCCCTCACCCTCAGGGGGTCCGGGAGGGTGGCGATCAGCCGCTCCATGTACTCGTTGATGCCAGGGTGCATGTAGATGTTGGTTGTGTGGCACAGTCGCCCCATCTGTTCCCGAGCCACCTCGGTCACCTTCCTGTGAGCAAGGGGAACAACCATCGGGGTCTGGGTTAGGGTCACCATTCACAGTCCGCCCCCCATCAGTGCCCACCCCACCCCTCCCCCTCCACACACACCCCCTTCACCAACCTCCCCCTCCACACACACCCCCTTCACCAACCTCCCCCCAGCAATCTGTGTCTACCCTCCCACACTCCACACACACACCTCCCAACCCCATCACAGTGTGGGAGCCCCCAACACACACCCCACCCCATCCCTCCACCCCCAACCCTCACCCCATACTCAAGGGGCTATAGGGGGGAGGAACTTAACACAATCACCATCACTAAGGAGGTGCTACTCAGTAAGATAATGGGACTAAAGGCAGATAAATCCCCTGGACCTGATGGCTTGTATCCTGGGGTCTGAAGAGAAGTAGCAGCAGGGATAGTGGAGGCATTGGTTGTAATTTAACAAAATTCCCTGGATTCTGGGGAGGCCCCTTAAAATTGGAAAACTGCAAATGTAACGCCCCTATTTAAAAAAGGAGGCAGAAAAAAGCAGGAAACTATCGACCAGTTAGCCTAACATCTGTGGTTGGGAAAATGCTGGAGTCCATTATTGAAGAAGCAGTAGCAGGACATTTGGAAAAGCAAAATTCGGTCAGGCAGAGTCAGCATGGATTTATGAAGGGGAAGTAATGTTTGACAAATTTGCTGGAATTCTTTGAGGATGTAATGAACAGGGTGGATAAAGGGGAACCAGTGGATGTGGTGTATTTGGATTTCCAGAAGGCATTTGACAAGGTGCCACATAAAAGGTTACTGCACAAGATAAAAGTTCACGGGGTTGTGGGTAATATTTTAGCATGGATAGAGGATTGGCTAACTAACAGAAAACAGAGAGTCGGGATAAATGGTTCATTCTCTGGTTGGCAACCAGTAACTAGTGGGGTGCCGCAGGGATCAGTGCTGGGACCCCAACTATTTACAATCTATATTAACGACTTGGAAGAAGGGACTGAGTGTAACGTAGCCAAATTTGCTGACGATACAAAGATGGGAGAAAAAGCAATGTGTGAGGAGGACACAAAAAATCTGCAAAAGGACATAGACAGGCTAAGTGAGTGGGCAAAAATTTGGCAGATGGAGTATAATGTTGGAAAGTATGAGGTCATGCACTTTGGCAGAAAAAAATCAAAGAGCAAGTTGTTATTTAAATGGAGAAAGATTGCAAAGTGCTGCAGTACAGCGGGACCTGGGGGTACTTGTACATGAAACACAAAAGGTTAATATGCAGGTACAGCAAGTGATCAGGAAGGCCAATGGTATCTTGGCCTTTATTGCAAAGGGGATGGAGTATAAAAGCAGGGAAGTCTTGCTACAGTTATACAGGGTATTGGTGAGGCCACACCTGGAGTACTGCGTGCAGGTTTGGTTTCCGTATTTACGAAAGGATATATTTGCTTTGGAGGCAGTTCAGAGAAGATTCACTCGGTTGATTCCGGAGATGAGGGGGTTGACTTATGAGGAAAGGTTGAGGAGGTTGGGCCTCTACTCATTGGAATTCAGAAGAATGAGAGGTGATCTTATCGAAACGTATAAGATTATGAGGGGGCTTGACAAGGTGGATGCAGAGAGGATGTTTCCACTGATGGGGGAGACTAGAACTAGGGGGCATGGTCTTAGAATAAGGGGCCGCCCATTTAAAACTGAGATGAGGAGGAATTTCTTCTCTCAGAGGGTTGTAAATCTGTGGAATTCGCTGCCTCAGAGAGCTGTGGAGGCCGGGACATTGAATAAATTTAAAACAGTGATAGACAGTTTCTTAACTGATAAGGGGATAAGGGGTTATGGGGAGCGGGCAGGGAAGTGGAGCTGAGTCCATGATCGGATCAGCCATGATGGTATTAAATGGTGGAGCAGGCTCGAGGGGCCGTATGGCCCACTCCTGCTCCTGTTTCTCATGTTACACCGGATTACATCGGATACACGGCCCAGAAACAGGCCATTCGGCCCAACCAGTCCGTGCCGGTGTTTATGCTCCACTCGAGCCTCCTCCCGTCTTTCCTCATCTAACTCTATCAGCATAACCCTCTATTCCCTTCTCCCTCATTGGCTTGTCCAGCCTCTCCTTAAATACATCCTTAATAATGCATCTTATGTTCTCTCTGATCCCCTTACCTTCACATCAACCCCCACCCTCACCTCACTCCATCACACTGTCACCCCAACACCCTCTCACCCTACCCCCCTTCCCCATTGCCCCTCACCTCCACCATCTCAACCCTAAACTCCCAACCCAACCCTAACTCCCTCAACCCTTCCGACTCCATCATGCACCCCCCTCACCCTCCTACCCCCTCACCCCTTCCGACTCCCTCACACACCCTCACTCCCCCCTCACCCCCGTCACTCTCCCTCACCCACCCTCACCTCCCAACCCTCACCCCCTAAACCACTCTCACCCCCTCACCCCCTGCGACTCCCTCAACCCCCCCCACCTTCACCCCCTTACCCTCCTCACCCTTCACCCCCTCCCCCTTACCCCCTCACCCTCCCACCCTCACTCCCCCTTACCCCCTCTAATTACCCCTCCCCACCCCCAACTCCCCCAATCACAGTGCTGTTTCGGGGCTCCCAGTGACGACGGATTGCCCGCCGAGCGATGGTCTACTCACGGGTGGCAGTGCCCGACGCTGATGGTGACGATGCCCCCGAAGAAGTCCAGGTACCTGCGGCCCTCCGAGTCCCACAGCCACTGCATGTGGCCCTGGTGGATGAGTAGGGGCCTGGTGTAGTAGGTCAGAGCATGGGGGGAGAGGTGACGGCGACGGATGGCCAACATCGCATCGTACGGCAGGGCCTGGGGTCAGAACACAGGGCACGGGGTCAGCACAGGGCACCGGGTCAGCACAGGGCACAGGGTCAGCACGGGGTCAGCACAGGGCACCGGGTCAGCACAGAGCACAGGGTCAGCACGGGGTCAGCACAGGGCACAGGGTCAGCACAGGGTCAGCACAGGGCACAGGGTCAGCACGGGGTCAGCACAGGGCACGGGGTCAGCACGGGGTCAGCACAGGGCACAGGGTCAGCATGGGGTCAGCACGGGGTCAGCACGGGGTCAGCACAGGGCACAGGGTCAGCACAGAGCACCGGGTCAGCACGGGGTCAGCACAGGGCACCGGGTCAGCACGGGGTCAGCACAGGGCACAGGGTCAGCACAGAGCACCGGGTCAGCACGGGGTCAGCACAGGGCACCGGGTCAGCACGGGGTCAGCACAGGGCACAGGGTCAGCACGGGGTCAGCACAGGGCACCGGGTCAGCACGGGGTCAGCACAGGGCACAGGGCCAGCACAGAGCACCGGGTCAGCACGGGGTCAGCACAGAGCACAGGGTCAGCACAGGGTACGGGGTCAGCATGGGGCACAGGGTCAGCACAGGATCAGCACGGGGTCAGCACAGAGCACAGGGTCAGCACAGGGCACAGGGTCAGCTCGGGGTCAGCACAGGGCACGGGGTCAGCACGGTGCACAGGGTCAGCACAGGGCACGGGGTCAGCATGGGGCACAGGGTCAGCACAGGGTCAGCACGGGGTCAGCATGGGACACATGGTCAGCACGGGGTCAGCACAGGGCACAGGGTCAGCACAGGGCACAGGGTAAGCACGGGGTCAGCACAGGGTCAGCACAGGGCACGGGGTCAGCATAGGACACAGGGTCAGCACGGGGTCAGCACAGGGCACGGGGTCAGTACAGGACACAGGGTCAGCACGGGGTCAGCATGGGGTCAGCACAGAGCACAGGGTCAGCACAGGGTACGGGGTCAGCATGGGGCACAGGGTCAGTACAGGATCAGCACAGGGTCAGCACAGAGCACAGGGTCAGCACAGGGCACAGGGTCAGCACGGGGTCAGCACAGGGCACGGGGTCAGCACGGGGCACAGGGTCAGCACAGGGCACGGGGTCAGCATGGGGCACAGGGTCAGCACGGGGTCAGCACAGGGCATGGGGTCAGCACAGGACACATGGTCAGCACGGGGTCAGCACAGGGCACAGGGTCAGCACAGGGCACAGGGTAAGCACGGGGTCAGCACAGGGCACGGGGTCAGCACAGGACATAGGGTCAGCACGGGGTCAGCACAGGGCACAGGGTCAGCACGGGGCACAGGGTCAGCACGGGGACAGCACAGGGCACAGGGTCAGCACAGGGCACAGGGTCAGCACAGGGCACGGGGTCAGCACAGGGCACAGGGTCAGCACGGGGACAGCACAGGGCACAGGGTCAGCACAGGGTCAGGGTCAGCACAGGACACAGGGTCAGCACAGGCACAGGGTCAGCAGAGGCACAGGGTCAGCACAGGGCACGGGGTCAGCACAGGGCACAGGGTAAGCACGGGGTCAGCACAGGGCACGGGGTCAGCACAGGGTCAGGGTCAGCACAGGACACAGGGTCAGCACAGGCACAGGGTCAGCAGAGGCACAGGGTCAGCACGGGGCACAGGGTCAGCACGGGGACAGCACAGGGCACAGGGTCAGCACAGGGCACAGGGTCAGCACGGGGTCAGCACAGGGCACGGGGTCAGCACAGGGCACAGGGTCAGCACGGGGACAGCACAGGGCACAGGGTCAGCACAGGGTCAGGGTCAGCACAGGACACAGGGTCAGCACGGGGTCAGCACAGGCACAGGGTCAGCAGAGGCACAGGGTCAGCACAGGGCACGGGGTCAGCACAGGGCACAGGGTCAGCACAGGCACAGGGTCAGCACAGGGCACGGGGTCAGCACAGGGTCAGGGTCAGCAGAGGCACAGGGTCAGCACAGGGCACAGGGTCAGCAAACACCGCCCCTCCCCCTCCCCCACCTCCCCGTCCCCCCCCACCGCAGAGTATTCGCCTCCCCCTCCCTCCAGTCATCAAATCATCGAATCTCAGAGCATCCTCTCCCTCAGTCTCTCTCTCTCTCTGTCGCTCTCTCTCCCCCCCTCACACTCTCAGTGTCTGCCTCAGTAATGCCAACCCTTGCAATTGAATGAAAACTCCCCAACTCACGATCTTGTGCTTCGATCTCAACCCTAGCTCGCGAGGTGACGGGTTGATGAATTCCAGGACTTGTGCACGAGACCGATCTGTGTGTTGGGTAACGACACGGTGTGTAACAGGAGCTCCCTTTACTCTGTGAGTGCGTTCCACAAACCCAGCTGTGGGGGGCTTACAGCAAAAAGTGCAAACGGTTTGTGAAGGTGCGTGCATGAAATGTGGAGACAAAGGGCGGAGATTCTGTCCGGCCGTGTGTGAGGTGGTGTCACCGTGTGAACGGTGATTGTACCGGCTGACCACTGTTACCGGCTCCGCCTGCCCAATTCAGTCTTACCGCCTGAAGCGAGGACTGCAGCGCTGAATCAGGCGCTATACACTGCTCTGTACGCTGCACGCTGCTCTGTACACTGCATGCTGCTTTGTACGCTGCTCTGTACGCTGCACGCTGCTCTGTACGCTGCACTGTACGCTGCACGCTGCTCTGTACGCTGCACTGTACGCTGCACGCTGCTCTGTATGCTGTACACTGCTCTGTACGCTGCACGCTGTACGCTGCTCTATACGCTGCACGCTGCTCTGTATGCTGTACGCTGCTCTGTACGCTGTGCGCTGCATGCTGCTCTGTACGCTGCTCTGTACGCTGTACGCTGCATGCTGCTCTGTACACTGCACGCTGCATGCTGCTCTGTACGCTGCATGCTGTACGCTGCTCTGTACGCTGTACTGTACGCTGCATGCTGATCTTTACGCTGCTCTGTACGCTGTACACTGCACGCTACTCTGTACGCTGTAAGCTGCTCTGTATGCTGTACGCTGCTTTGTACGCTGTACGCTGCTCTGTACGCTGTACGCTGCATGCTACTCTGTACGCTGCTCTGTACACTGTATGCTGTACGCTGCTCTGTACGCTGTACGCTGCTCTGTACGCTGTATGCTGCTCCGTACGCTGTACGCTGCTCTGTACGCTGTACGCTGCTCTGAATGTGGTTCTCCTCCCCAAATGTTCCTCATGCGATGGATTTCTTTGTTCGGTGGAGTGGAGTGCCTGGAGTTGAACAGAGGCTCTCTCCCCGCCGGCGTAATAAAGGCCGCTTTGGCGTTGGAACTGACCCAGAATGTCGAGTGATTCTTGCAGGAAAACATTCGCGCTAACAGTGGCGTCACGAACAGGATTTCCCGGAGTCGCTGAATACCCTTGGAAAAACCCGGGTGAGTATAAAACATGTTTAATTATAAAGGGTGTGGGAGGTGGAAGCCGGGTGCTCGACACGAGGAGATGGTCTAATATCTCAAACGCCTAGCCTGAGCCTGAATTAAGAGGACTTTAGTCCCACGTGACGGCCAGGAACTAAGTAGGTGTAGGGAACACACTTAGACCGTGGGATCGTGATATCGAGCAACACTTCCCGGACCCAGTAGTGTGATTTGAAAATATACCCCGGAGACCAGGCGGTGTACAGCGACCAACGGAAACTAAATCTGTGAACAGGGTTGGACCAACAGACAAAACATTGGTAGGTAGTCGCTCAGGAGGCGTAGAGCACTGCGGGAATTGCTTAAACGCGCTTTAAGAATTGTATAAGTTTGTATAACAGCAGAACTTGTGACCTGACAGTAGCCAGGAGACGGTCTACTACAAGTTACGCTAGGTAGAAAGCGGACCTCTGAGAGTAGATTCCTAACAGTTCTAGTCCTACCCAGGAAAGGCCAATAAAGTAAATAACCTCGAGTGGGGACCAGAAGGGTACCTTACCCGCCACCTGGAGGAAAAACAAAAGAAACTAATTGAGAAGATGATTAAGTCAGGATGGGACCCCCAGGACCTGCCAGCAAATCAGCAGGAATGGTGGGAGAAGGAAAAGAAAGATAAAAATGAAAAGGCTGTGGTCTTGATACTGCGAGCCCACGTAAAATTAACAGAGGAAGTAAATCAATATGTAAGAAATTTAAAAAAACCTGATAGTGACTATCTTAAGTGAAGTATGGATCCAAGAATAGAGCCAGCGAAACAATAAACTTTGTTGAATGAAGAGAGACTTTTGTGAATGTCTGTCGTTGAGTGAGAGTCCTTGTGTGATTTTTTGACTGCGGAATGAATTATTATGTTTTCATGTTTCTAAAAGCCTGTTTGGAAGAGTGGTGCAGCTGTCTGTTAATTTTAGCTCCACCCGCTTCTCCAAACAGAGTGAAAGTTTTTTCAACCGTTTGTAGTGTTGTCCTGTATGTGAGAAGTTTTAAGACATTTTAAGTCAGGAACGCAGGTGTGGATATATTCAGATGATAAGTTACGGAGCTAGGAAATGCACAAAGGATAGGTTTGTTGAGTAAAAGATAAAAAATACATGGTCCCGGTGGTTGAAAAAAAAAGAATTTATTTGACACGCTCACTTACTTGTCGAAAGAAAACATGCAATGATTGATTACATTGGGTTGAAAGACATAAATTTAGTCTAGGAATGAGATAAAAATGCCTTTTAAAAAAGCTTCTAGCTCAAAAAAAAGAGTTGTAAATAAAGATTGAAATTACAAAATTTGAATTGGGATTTTGAGATATTAAGAGAAGGCACAGCAAAATACTAAGGTGGATTCAAACTAAAAAAAAATTATTAAATTGAATCTGATCTCTTAAAGAAAAAAGGAGATATAAAACTAAAAGGTTTGGAAACAATCTAGAAATACCTTCAGGGATCAGGTCAAACTCCTGGGCGAGTGGTGAGCTATCTGCGAAGGTGTAAAGGGGACTTTTGAAAAATGTTAAAACAGCAAGCTTTAGCAGTTTAGAAAAAGACATTTTAACAACCTTGAAACTGGAACATTTTGAGATAATGAAAAGCAGCCCTCAAAACCTACGTGCTAGACTCCGTTCTAGTTGTGGAGAAACGAAAAAGATAAAGACGCAACTTTGAAAGAAAACAAATTGAACAATTCGAAAGGAAAAGTGTCTTCGATTGTCTGATGATTTTAAATTAACAAAGTTACAGAGACACGAGCCCTCCGTGTAAAATACAAAACCTAATTTGAAGAAAGGTGATCTGGAAAAAAGACATAACGCACGAATTAGGTGCTGGAAAAAAAAGGGGGTGTTTGCGATGGAAAAAGACATAACTTACTAAATACTAGTTGATATCGGCTGTGAAAAAGATATTGGTTTAATTGGAAAAAAAATTAATTTGAAGAAGTAAAAGACACTCTCCATTGATAATGATTTTAAATTATGAGAAAGTTTCACTGCAGTTTGAAAGATTTCCAAAATGGACATTGTTTATCAAGAAAAGTCCTGAACAGTCTAAACAAGCAGGAGGGTTTTGAAAATAACGAGGAGAAAAAATCTAAGCTATGCGAACTCAGCACAGAAAGAACTGGGAATTAGAGAATCTTACTAAATTTTAAAATTCTTATAGAAAATAGAACTGGCACGGATGTTTAGATTTTGTGCTGAGAGAGAAATGAAACACAAGATTTGCCCAGTGAACGGGACCATAAAATAAAACGAAATGTTAGAATGTACATAGCGTGTGTGAAAATTGGATTTCAGTAAACAAAATAGCTATTAAAAATGTGTGGTCTCATTTTAAATCAATCAAAAAAAATCTTTGGCAATTAGAAGTTAAGAAAACATTGGAGTTTACTCTAAAATGCCGTCTTTCCTGATGAGAAGACTTTTATTTTACTAATGATTTCTGCTGTTTTAACGGATTCCTAATTTCTAAGCAAGTTTTGAAGGCACAAAGACTTAAAAAAAAAAGAATTTCTCGGATGATTACGTGAAGTCACGTAATGACATCAGGCTTTCTTACAAACCTGTAAAGGAGTTAACCCTTTCCATTAACAGCTGTTTTATACTGGACATTATTAATTTAGATTTCTTAATAGAATAAAAATGACTCACCTAACAGAGGAAATGGTGCGATAGTCAGAATAAAAATAAAAACAGAACTAGCCTATGTAATAATACTCGCCTGATACAAATAAAAGAAAGATACTCAAACAAAACAAATTGAAGAGTTAAAAGCTAAGATAAACAGGCTGGAAGAGATGTTTTAAAAAACGGGACTAGAAGGATAGTGCAGTGCACAGCCATAGCACCATCACCTATAGCAATAGAGCCAATGTACCCCACGGTGGGTAGGTGTAGTTCACAAACCCAACCTAACGGTAAAGCAGACAGCGATGTTTGGAGGAATAGTGGCATTGGTGTTGATTGGAGTTTGGATAATATCGATATAGATGGGTCATCGTGCAGGCTCGAGCACAGCAGGCTCAAACACAAAACCCACGGCAGCCCAGACAGGGACATGAAGTGATAGAGATGGTACGACGATAAAGATTATGGATAAACTAATCCTTACCTCCGAGTCCACAGAGTGACCGCGACACAAGTAGACCAGAACCTAACACCTGGTGACGACCAGGCTATTTGTTTAAAATTGCAGATAAAACACTCACCAAGATGGGACCGCGGCAACTGATTCAACTCATGATACTGGGAACCTTAAGACCCACGCAAACACTGGATGATACCAACGGATTGCAGCGCACTCAGGAAATAAACAACCTGTGGAAGAAAGAATCTATGAACACCTGGCTTAATTTAGAGAGAAGGGTTAAATTCTGTTTTTTGCTATGCTTAAAGAAATAATAAGACGAGAAAAATAGCCACGCTTTTTAGCCTTGAAACTTAGAGATGCAATTAGGTGACCATCTGGTATTAAAAGGGAGTCTCCTTTTGCCTTTGCTTATCAGACTGTGAACAGAGAGAAACTATGCAAGGACAGATAGAGTGTGTACCTCCCGAGACGACCTTTGTACTCGCGGGACTAATGAATAAGATTCTTTTTCTATTTCTGTATTCAATTTCTGTATAAAGATAAGTGCAATTTGCTTGTACAACAGAGTTTTGCCTTGGTACGGTCCAAGCAGGCTCTCCGAGATATATCTTGTTTTTTAAAATAAATTCTTTCGAAGTGCAGTTCTGAAAGTCTCCGCCTGAGTTAATTTAAGCTCAATATTTCCTCGACAGATCCAAAAGAACTAAATTTAACTTTTAAAGAGAAAAGAGGAATTTTAAGGACCTTCCTAGCTGAAAGGAGGAAGGTGCCTAGGCCGTCCTAGCTGAAAGGGGGACGGGCCGCCGAGATCCCCTGGGAGGGTGAGGCATAAGGTAGCTACCGCTAAGAAGCTAAAATAACAAAAAGGCAAAAGGAGACCCCGAGCTGAGCAGAAAAGAGAACACCGGTGAGCGCTTTGTAAATTATTGTATATTTTGTAGGAGTGTCCTAACTCTCATTTCAGAAAAGATCGCGAGACGTTGCACCCGGAAGAATGGGAAACGGCTCTAGTCGAGCAGGGCGCTCGCGCCCAGCTCCTAGAAAAGGAAAGAAGGACGACCTCTCAACTGAAAGAATGAAAGTACATCCTAAGACTGAGAAAAGAATCCGTAAGGCAGTAAAGCAACGAGAGAAGGTCGGAGATCCCATTGTGCCGCCCGGCTCGCCGGCGGACACTGTAATTAAAGAAACAGGAGACGACAGATACGCGGTAACGTTTAGTAGCAATTTGTACGGCTGGTCTGATGGGGATTGGCCATATGGAGGAAGTTTTAAATTGTCTTTAATTGAGGAATGGAGACAGACCACCAAAAATGGGACAGGGGACCCCACTTGGGATAAAGATTATACGGAGAATTGTTTTAAAAAATGGACAGAGGTGGCAAAGAGGCACCAGCCCCTAAAAATAAAAAGAAAGAGGAGGAGGGTAAGGAGAAGCCCCCTCCCTCTTACAGCCCCCCAAGTGCCTCGGTTTTGACCGCTTCCCCTGTCGGCTTATACCCCCGTCTTCCAACCACCGAGCCGGATGATTGGCAGGAGATTATAGAAATAGTGGCCGCTCAGCTGGATAAGACAGGCCGATTCCTCCACTACCCCCACGACACAAGCCCCCCGTGTAATGATCAGAACAACGGCTGTCCTAAAGCCCTGGACACCGGGAGAAGCTCGGGATATGATATCAGCTGCCCCTAATCCTGTTAAGAAGCCAGTAGCCTTTCACAACTGGCTTGAGCAAACCTGTACCATTTATTAAAGGGAGCTAAAAAGCATGGAGATATAGGGGAAGTCACCCGCTGCTTGCAGAAAGCAGAAGAATCGATTTTGCAGGCAGATGGAAGAATAGTTGGGACGAGCATGCAGGAATACCAATGGATCAAAATGAACCTTTGGCAGTGCAAACCTTGTTAAATTGTATGTTGCCACAACAAGCAAGAACATACAAAATAAGGATTTTGGACTGGCAAGGAAAAAGTTGGAAAGAGACAGTTACAGTACTGGCTAACATGGATAGAGAGGGACTATATGGCTAAAACAGGTCAGTAAATCAGCAAAAGGGATGAGGACAGGCACAGAATAATCAGCATAGGGATGCCCCGGAGGCTTAGTGGTACAGGCGGCAGCCCTCCGCTTATCGGCAGACATAGAAGAAAACCCTCTGGCAGTAGTAAAAGTAGGAGACACTTATGTGAAGTTCCTGGTGGATACCGGTGCTACTATGTCTTCTGTACCTTCCTCTGTGGGATTAACTGTCAGCAACACCACCGTCTTAAGTATGGGTGTGGCCCGTATCCCCATGAAAGAATTTTTATCTGAACCTACCAAATTGATAATTGAAGGACAATCAGTTAATGATGAGACTTTGATAGTCTCTAAAACAACACCGCTCCCTTTATTGGGAAGACAGACTTTGTGCAAACTAGGAGCCACAATTTATTGCACAAAGGAAGGAATGTACATGGAGCTCCCTCCAAATAATATTCATCAGTTCTTTAAGGGGATTGAAGAAGAGAAAAGGGAGGATAACAAAGAAAAGGCTACCCTCTATTGTTGGCAATTGAATGGCAACTTCTATTCCCCCTTGATACATGAAGTTATACAAAACTTAAAAGCTAAATTTGACTCTAATACTGAAGAATTGATGTATATAATTTTGACAAGCTTTGAGACAGTTCAGCTTCACTGTACAGCCTGGTACACTCGCCAAAAGGCTGAAACTTACCAGTGTTTGGTACAATATTTTTTAAATAGAGAAGAAATAGTAGAAGCTACGCTCCGCATTTATTTTGGACCAGAAGGATTGGGGGTAGCCATGGATTTGACACCCTTACAGCAACAGCAGTTTAGAGAAACGAACTCGACACCCCATCTGACATTGGCTGTAAAACCGCCAGCGAAACCTAAAGATATGGGTCCGATGATTGTAGGAATAGAAAGAGAAAAACAGCAACACGGCTATCAACCTTGGGCAGTAATAAAATTGCAAAATGTTCAGATAGACTTTATCACCCACAACAGGGGGATTCTCCAGTGGAAAGGTAAAAATCATGCCTCCACTTTTGAAAAACAGCAACCCCCGGAACAACCAAGCCCTAAGCTGCCAATGGCATTGAATCAAGTATCTTCTGAACTTTGGGCAAAGCATAAGAATCATGTTGGGCAAGTTCATTCTGCAGTACCCCATCGGGTACAATTGATAAAGAACGCCATGTTACCAAGCATTAGGCAGTACAGACTGCCTCCAGAGGCAGAAAATGGGATAGAGCCAGTCATTTCTGCATTGTTGGAACAAGGAGTTTTAGAAAAGACACAGAGCCCGTGTAACACTCCGATACTGCCCATACCAAAGGTTAATAGGCCGAATGAATGGAGATTTGTGCAAGATCTGAGAGCTATTAATAAGATAGTAGTCCTATCACCCCTGTGGTACCGGGCACCAACATTATACTATCTGCTATACCACCAACAGCAACTGTCTTTACTGTAATAGACATGTGTTCAGCTTTTTACTCTATCCCGTTAAATCAAGAAAGTCATATCTGTTTGCTTTCACCCACAAGAAGCAGCAGTACACATGGACCAGGTTGCCCCAAGGATACACCGAAAGCCCCGCAGTATTTACAACAGCAGTACTAACCCAAGAACATGGTGGGGGAAATAGACCAGTTGTTTATTATTTGGTTTTGCTGCCTCCAGTAGTAAGGGGAATGCCAGCATGTCTACGTGCTGTAGCTGCTACTGCGGTCATGGTGGAGAAGTCGGTATCTATTGTCTTGGATCATCCATGTACTGTCATTACAGCCCATGCTGTGTTATTACTTTTGAATTCAGCGGCCACACAACACTTTACAGCATCTCGAAGAACAGGTTATGAAGTATTACTGCTGTCACACCCTAAATTCACGGACGGATGTCAGAGCTCATTTGTGTGCCAGTTTGGGCCTTTATTATTTGGGTCACTGTT
This sequence comes from Pristiophorus japonicus, assembly GCF_044704955.1. Classification (NCBI taxonomy): domain Eukaryota; kingdom Metazoa; phylum Chordata; class Chondrichthyes; family Pristiophoridae; genus Pristiophorus; species Pristiophorus japonicus. Next base: position 234,387 of record NW_027254433.1, read on the forward strand.
ACTATCGTGTGGACGTGTTGTTATTGTAACAACTTATTTCAAGAGTGGTATAGAAACAAACAAGAAAGGGAAGATGGGAAGGGACTCTTGGAAAAATTATAAATGGACGTTAGGTATATTGATCATTTTAGCGACAGGGAACTCCAGGCAGGAGGAAGAAGTCCAAAAAGAAGGAAAAATATGGTGTGGGAAAGAAGTAATAGTATAAGGCAGCAAGGCAATTTTATATGCCCAGTAGGCCAAAGTTGTAAAGTAGGGAATTTTACAGCACGATGTGAGGCGTGTGGAATGAAGGAAGAAAGAGGGGAATTCCAGTTTATATTGGGGAAAGGGTATCAGTTGTTCATAGAATACCAGGCCGATGTGTGGATGAAGTGTACCCTGAGCACAGGGAAAAACAAGAGATGGGGGTACATAGGAGGGCCGGACGAGAGAAAAGGTAGTTATTCTTTTACAAGTATGGTAGAAGGGCAGCGGATGTTGTGCATGAATAACACCCCGGTGAATGGAGGAGACCCATTTGTGGTAAAATGGTCAGTAAAAGAATCCGGCCACCCAGAAGACCGGGACCCGGGACATCTAAAAAGGATACTGACCACTTGCATCCCAGTGGTAAGATCCCCAGGTGTATTAAATCTAACAATACGAATTAAATATCCCCCAAAGAAAGAAGATGGTTGCCACACAACCAGTGTTAAGGCATCTTTTGAAAAAGAAAGACCCCAAAGAAAGAAAGGGGATGTATTAGAGACTGTGTTAGGTGGAGTGGGAGCAGGATTAGGAGCATTGAACTCCATGGATATCGAGACCCTACAAAATAAAATCCAGGCCGTCGGGGGACTGGTAGGGGAAGATATAAAGATCAGAAATGCCTGGGATGAAGGATTACAGCAGTACGGAAGCTTGCTATACACCCCATAGTAATCGTAGGTGTGGTTATGCTTGTATTATTAATAATCCTTTGCGGAATGCGGATAAAATTAAAAAATGTAATTAGTCAAGTAATAGGCCTGCTCTCCGAAATAGAAAGAAAAGGTGTATGCATGAAAGGAAGGTTAAGTCGCTTAGAGGAAAAGGTTGATGAAGACGATTATCTCAAAATGCGACCCTATCCTGAAGGGTATAAACCCCCTTTTGCTCAAGAAGAGAATACAGGAAATTGTGTTGATCTAAAAAATAAAAAGATCAACAAGGAGGGAATTGTGGAAGAAAGAATCTATGAACACCTGGCTTCATTTAGAGGGAAGGGTTAAATTCTGTTTTTTGCTATGCTTAAAGAAATAATAAGACTAGAAAAATAGCCACGCTTTTTAGCCTTGAAACTTAGAGATGCAATTAGATGACCATCTGGTATTAAAAGGGAGTCTCCTTTTGCCTTTGCTTATCAGACTGTGAACAGAGAGAAACTATGCAAGGACAGATAGAGTGTGTACCTCCCGAGACGACCTTTGTACTCGCGGGACTAATGAATAAGATTCTTTTTCTATTTGTGTATTCAATTTCTATATAAAGATAAGTGCAATTTGCTTGTACGACAGAGTTTTGCCTTGGTACGGTCCAAGCAGGCTCTCCGAGATATATCTTGTTTTTTAAAATAAATTCTCTCGAAGTGCAGTTCTGAAAGTCTCCGCCTGAGTTAATTTAAGCTCAATATTTCCTCGACACAACCAGATGAACTATGGAGTCTTGTTTAATTTAACGGATGGAATGTGCATCCCAGCAGCCAAGGACTGGAGCAAGGGCAGGACTTATTTTAATGCATGGTTACAAGTGAACCTGAATAAGGACAAAGTGTGCGTGCAGTGCTCCACGGGTACAAGGAGCAGTTGCATTGGGCGAAGGGAGGCCAGGGGGCTCGATAAATGTATTTGGGATAATGTGTGTGCCCCCTGCCCAACCACAACCGTTAGTCACCCACAAACAGGGGGTGGGGCTGTGTGGGTACTACGAGGAGGTGGGGGCGGCTGCAATATCATTGTATGTGTGCTTCTCACCCCCTCCGACACCGCGCCCCATAAAAACCACTACATTGCCCGAGGAACTGCCTTGTCCCACAACTACTAAAGGACCAGAAAATGGGATCGTAATGTACAACGAAGGGGAATTATTGTATGATAATGTTAAACATGAAATTGTGCCTGTCCTGATCAATATTTCAGGCATCCAGATGCCGGAATACTGTACAGAACAGTGAAGAAAAATGTACAATGTATGAAGTAAAGTTGTAATGCAGCAGGCTGCCGATGCAATGGGTGTCAGGAGATTCCGAGGACAGGGGTCAGCCCCCAGGATAAAGAGGGGAATAGTTAATGATGTTGCCACCGGTTTCAATACAGGGACCTCCGTAGTAATCTCGATAGACATACAAGGGTTAAATGAGAGGCTGGAACAGCTTAGAGGGGTGATGAAGGGGTTATTAGAAAGGGTGGAGCAAAACCAGGAAGACCAAGCCAACCTAGGAAAGGAGGGTGTTGAAATCCAGTTGGATGGCATCTCAGTCCTGGAAGCTCACGCCAAAACCATCAATCACCTCATTGATAGAGAAAGAGAAGATACCGGAAAGCAAAGACAGGGGCAACTCTGTCACGCTTATGGTCTGTGGATGGTGGGACAGATCCGCCACAATCTCGACCAGATCCAACGCGGGGAGGTACCCGATTGGATAGACAGTTCACATTTAGCTCAGTTGGCTAAACAGAGGGGGACACTGGATAACTGTACTCTGAAGGGACTGACCCGAGTATACCCAGATTGCCAGATGGGTAGGAATACTGGGATAGGGATAGTCCTGATGATCCCTATAGCCACGCCGGACTCAGGGCCGTTCCCCCTGTACCAACTAGAGAATATCGGGGTAATACGGGAAAATGTCTCCTTACGTTACTATCTGACCACCACCTCCGCCGTTCGTCGAAACAACATACTTACCGAGATTTCCCTAACAGAATGCAAGCAAAGGGGGAGATCACAATATGTCCTCACCCAGTGGGCCGAGGTGAGCTAGACGAGTGCGGGTTTAACCGAACCGACGGGTGTGTACCAGAAATAGTGCCCGCACACAGGCACTTCGCGAGAGCAGGCTACGGAGGGAAGGGAAGATACTGCGTCTCTACCACAGAGCGTTCATACCGGTATAATGACCTGCAGTGCCCGATACCACAGCCGAACTTTTGCTTTATGCCACTATGACCTGTCGCGATCGGGCAAGCGCATATCACCCAGGTTAGGCGCCGGAAGCCCGAAGTTATTGATGTAACAGATCAGCTCCACGATCATTTGCAGGATTATGACGAGCCAGAGCAGGTCCCTACCCACAGCTAACCGAAGTATTACGAGAATTGAGGCTCAGGGTGGGTCAATCCGTAAAGCTCTACCACCAACTGCAAACTAAAATCAAAGTACTGGAAGAAGATATCGATGTAGACTTACAAAGTCAGAGTTGGTGGAGAAAGGTCTGGGACTGGGGAATAAATGTGAACATCCATCCTTGGATTCGAATAATTTCACACATACTGGTCGGGATACAATTGATCTTAGCAATAACATAATGGTCTGCCAGGCATGCAGGCACCAAGCACGATGCAGAGGGACCCATGACCAGTCCCCAAATACTAAACAAGCCTGTCTAATAAAGGGGCAGGAGGATTTGACCTTTGTTAATTTGATTTAAGCAACCGGGACTCCTGAAACCGCGTGACTGGCCAGCACGTTGAGGCAGGGAGTACCGGGCCGTGCACAAAATCTAATAAAAGTAGGGCGGTCGGTTAAAGGGAGACTAGGACTAGTCCCTTTACCGAAAGGAGGGAATTGTTGTAGGCATTAGGCACCTGCTGAATATATCAAAACACTAGGCATTGGGCACCTGCTGAATATATCTAAACTCATATAAGTTTAAAGTGGCCACATATAAAATGGCTGCCCAACCATGATGGGAACCCCGTTCGTCAAGCAATGAACTGTTGACTGAGGCTGACCGAGCACTGACCCTGTGAGGCCCACTACCGGGAATGCCTTGGATCCTCCGCTTGAGACAAGATCATTATAACGAACCATTATAGTACCTGGTATGGAATGTCCTTAATCGAGGACTTCACACAGCAAAGCCCCGAGGAACAGAGATAAGGGGGGGCCCACCTCACATAACGAGATCATTAATCAGCCCGAGCTGACAAAAACTGAACATACAGCCCCTGAGGTATCTGGGGAATTCTATTGGGTTAAAGAAACCTATATGTAATCTATAATCGTTATGATTGGATTGTGTCCAGCCGAAGTGGGCTGAGTAACTGTAATGAACTATTGTAAAACATAAAAATATCGATGAATTTCTTTGTTCGGTGGAGTGGAGTGCCTGGAGTTGGACCAGAGGCTCTCTCCCTGCCGGCGTAATAAAAGCCATTTTGGCGTTGGAACCGACCCAGAGTGTCGAGTGATTCTTGCAGGAAAACATTCGCGCTAACACTCACCATCCTCCACATGCTCCACGATGACATGCAGGCCGTGATCCCTACCAACGGATCCATTACAGATGCTGGGCAGGCCACATTGTCCGCATGCCAGACACGAGACTCCCAAAGCAAGTGCTCTACTCGGAAGTCCATCACGGCAAGCGAGCCAAAGGTGGGCAGAGGAAACGTTACAGGGACACCCTCAAAGTCTCCCTGATAAAGTGCAACATTCCCACTGACACCTGGGAGTCCCTGGCCAAAGACCGCCCTAAGTGGAGGAAGTGCATCCGGGAGGGCGCTGAGCACCTCGAGTCTCATCGCCGAGAGCATGCAGAAACCAAGTGCAGGCAGCGGAAGGAGCGTGCGGCAAACCAGTCCCACCTTCCCCTTCCCTCAACCACTGTCTGTCCCACCTGTGACAGGGACTGTGGTTCCCGTATTGGACTGTTCAGCCACCTAAGGATTCATTTTTAGAGTGGAAGCAAGTCTTCCTCGATTCCGAGGGACTGCCTATGATGATGATGATGACATATTACAGGCTGAATAAAACCACGTGTGGTTTATAAACCAACTCTCAATCTGTTGGATTTTGTTGGAAAAACATAGAACATAAGAACATAAGAATTAGGAACAGGAGTAGGCCATCTAGCCCCTCGAGCCTGCTCCACCATTCAACAAGATCATGGCTGATCTGGCCGTGGACTCAGCTCCACTTACCCGCCCGCTCCCCGTAACCCTTAATTCCCTTATTGGTTAAAAATCTATCTATCTGTGACTTGAATACATTCAATGAGCTAGCCTCAACTGCTTCCTTGGGCAGAGAATTCCACAGATTCACAACCCTCTGGGAGAAGAAATTTCTTCTCAACTCGGTTTTAAATTGGCTCCCCCGTATTTTGAGGCTGTGCCCCCTAGTTCTAGTCTCCCCGACCAGTGGAAACAACCTCTCTGCCTCTATCTTGTCTATCCCTTTCATTATTTTAAATGTTTCTGTAAGATCACCCCTCATCCTTCTGAACCCCAACGAGTAAAGACCCAGTCTACTCAATCTATCATCATAAGGTAACCCCCTCATCTCCGGAATCAGCCTAGTGAATCGTCTCTGTACCCCCTCCAAAGCTAGTATATCCTTCCTTAAGTAAGGTGACCAAAACTGCACGCAGTACTCCAGGTGCGGCCTCACCAATACCCTGTACAGTTGCAGAAGGACCTCCCTGCTTTTGTACTCCATCCCTCTCGCAATGAAGGCCACCATTCCATTTGCCTTCCTGATTACCTGCTGCACCTGCAAACTAACTTTTTGGGATTCATGCACAAGGACCCCCAGGTCCCTCTGCACCGCAGCATGTTGTAATTTCTCCCCATTCAAATAATATTCCCTTTTACTGTTTTTTTTTCCAAGGTGCTTTCTAGTCATTCTTTGCTGTCGTTTAAAATTTTCCCAATCTGCTAGTTTCCCACTAACCTTGGCCACCTTATACGCATTGGTTTTTAATTTGATACTCTCCTTTATTTCCTTGGTTATCCATGGCTGGTTATCCCTTCTCTTACCACCCTTCTTTTTCACTGGAATATATTTTTGTTCAGCACTATGAAAGAGCTCCTTAAAAGTCCTCCACTGTTCCTAAATTGTGCCACCGTTTACTCTGTGTTTCCAGTCTACTTTAGCCAACTCTGCCCTCATCCCACTGGAGTCCCCTTTGTTTTAGCATAGTACGCTCGTTTGAGACACTACTTCCTCACCCTCAATCTGTATTACAAATTCAACCATACTGTGATCACTCATTCCCAGAGGATCTTTTACTGGGGGATCGTTTATTATTCCTGTCTCATTACACAGGACCAGGTCTAAGATAGCTTGCTCCCTTGTAGGTTCTATAACATACTGTTCTAAGAAACAATCCCGTATGCATTCAATTAATTCCTCCTCCAGGCTACCCCGTGCGATTTGAGTTGACCAATCGATATGTAGGTTAAAATCCCCCATGACTACTGCCGTTCCTTTTTCACATGCCTCCATTATTCCCTTGATTATTGTCCGTCCCACCATGAAGTTATTATTTGGGGGCCTATAAACTGCGCCCACCAGTGACTTTTTCCCCTTACTATCTCTAATCTCCACCCACAATGATTCAACATTTTGTTCATTCGAGCCAACATCATCTCTCACAACTGCCCTGATATCTTCCTTTATTAACAGAGCTACCCCACCTCCTTTCCCTTCTTGTCTATCTTTCCGAATCGTCAGATACCCCTGTATGTTTAATTCCCAGTCTTGGCCACCCTGCAACCACGTTTCTGTAATGGCCACCAAATCATACCCATTTGTAATGATTTCTGCCGTCAACTCATTTACTTTATTTCGAATGCTGCGTGCGTTTAGGTAGAGTGTTTTAATACTAGTTTTTAAACCATGACAGACAACTTCTGATCTCAATACCAAATCTCCATTTTTTAAAGCTTGTCTCATGATTTATGAGATGGTGGGGTTGGCATTACTGCGCTTTGTCTCTCTCTGTCTCTGTCTCTCCCTCTCTCTGTCTCTCCCTCGCTCTGTCTCTCCCTCGCTCTTTCTCTCCCTCGCTCTGTCTCTGTCTCTCCCTCTCTCTGTCTGTCCCTCGCTCTGTCTCTCACTCGCTCTGTCTCTCCCTCTCTCTGTCTCTCCCTCGCTCTGTCTCTGTCTCTCCCACTCTCTGTCTCTCCCTCTCTCTGTCTCTCCCTCGCTCTGTCTCTGTCTCTCCCTCTTTCTGTCTCTCCCTCTCTCTGTTTCTCCCTCGCTCTGTCTCTGTCTCTCCCTCTCTCTGTCTCTCCCTCTCTCTGTCTCTCCCTCGCTCTGTCTCTCCCTCGCTCTGTCTCTGGCTCTCTATCTCTCTCTCTCCCTCACTCTGTCTCTCCCCCTCTCTGTCTCTCCCTCGCTCTGTCTCTGTCTCTCCCTCTCTCTGTCTCTCCCTCTCTCTGTCTCTCCCTCGCTCTGTCTCTGTCTCTCACTCTCTCTGTCTCTCCCTCTCTCAGTCTCTCCCTCGCTCTGTCTCTCCCTCGCTCTGTCTCTGTCTCTCCCTCTCTCTCCCTCTCTCTGTCTCTCCCTCGCTCTGTCTCTCCCTCGCTCTGTCTCTGTCTCTCCCTCTCTCTCTCTCCCTCACTCTGTCTCTCCCCCTCTCTGTCTCTCCCTCTCTCTGTCTCTCCCTCTCTCTGTCTCTGTCTCTCCCTCTCTCTGTCTCTCCCCCTCTCTGTCTCTACCTCTCTCTGTCTCTCCCTCTCTCTGTCTCTCCCTCGCTCTGTCTCTGTCTCTCCCTCTCTCTGTCTCTCCCTCTCTCTGTCTCTCCCTCGCTCTGTCTCTGTCTCTCCCTCTCTCTGTCTCTCCCTCTCTCTGTTTCTCCGTCGTTCTGTCTCTGTCTCTCCCTCTCTCTGTCTCTCTGTCTCTCCCTCGCTCTGTCTCTCCCTCGCTCTGTCTCTGTCTCTCCCTCTCTCTGTCTCTCCCTCGCTCTGTCTCTGGCTCTCTATCTCTCTCTCTCCCTCACTCTGTCTCTCCCCCTCTCTGTCTCTCCCTCGCTCTGTCTCTGTCTCTCCCTCTCTCTGTCTCTCCCTCTCTCTGTCTCTCCCTCGCTCTGTCTCTGTCTCTCACTCTCTCTGTCTCTCCCTCTCTCTGTCTCTCCCTCGCTCTGTCTCTCCCTCGCTCTGTCTCTGTCTCTCCCTCTCTCTCTCTCCCTCACTCTGTCTCTCCACCTCTCTGTCTCTCCCTCTCTCTGTCTCTCCCTCTCTCTGTCTCTGTCTCTCCCTCTGTCTCTGTCTCTCCCTCTCTCTGTCTCTCCCTCTCTGTCTCTCCCTCACCCTGTCTCTCCCCCTCTCTGTCTCTCCCTCTCTCTGTCTCTCCCTCGCTCTGTCTCTGTCTCTCCCTCTCTCTGTCTCTCCCTCTCTCTGTCTCTGTCTCTCCCTGTCTTGTCTCTACCTCTCTCTGTCACTCTCTCTCTCTGTCTCTCCCCCTCTCTGTCTCTCCCTCTCGCTGTCTCTCTCTCGCTCTGTCTCTGTCTCTCCCTCTCTCTCTCTCCCTTGCTCTGTCTCTCCCTCTCTCTGTCTCCCCCTCTCTCTGTTTCTGTCTCTCCCTCTCTCTGTCTCTCCCCCTCTCTGTCTCTCCCTCTCTCTGTCTCTCCCTCGCTCTGTCTCTGTCTCTCACTCTCTCTGTCTCTCACTCGCTCTGTCTCTCCCTCTCTCTGTCTCTCCCTCGCTCTGTCTCTGTCTCTCCCTCTCTCTGTCTCTCCCTCTCTCTGTCTCTCCCTCGCTCTGTCTCTGTCTCTCCCTCTTTCTGTCTTTCCCTCTCTCTGTTTCTCCCTCACTCTGTCTCTGTCTCTCCCTCTCTCTGTCTCTCCCTCTCTCTGTCTCTCCCTCGCTCTGTCTCTCCCTCGCTCTGTCTCTGTCTCTCCCTCGCTCTGTCTCTGGCTCTCTATCTCTCTCTCTCCCTCACTCTGTCTCTCCCCCTCTCTGTCTCTCCCTCGCTCTGTCTCTGTCTCTCCCTCACTCTGTCTCTCCCTCTCTCTGTCTCTCCCTCGCTCTGTCTCTGTCTCTCACTCTCTCTGTCTCTCCCTCTCTCTGTCTCTCCCTCGCTCTGTCTCTCCCTCGCTCTGTCTCTGTCTCTCTCTCTCTCTCTCTCTCCCTCACTCTGTCTCTCCCCCTCTCTGTCTCTCCCTCTCTCTGTCTCTCCCTCTCTCTGTCTCTGTCTCTCCCTCTCTCTGTCTCTCCCTCTCTCTGTCTCTGTCTCTCCCTCTCTCTGTCTCTCCCTCTCTCTGTCTCTCCCTCACTCTGTCTCTCCCCCTCTCTGTCTCTCCCTCGCTCTGTCTCTCCCTCGCTCTGTCTCTGTCTCTCCCTCTCTCTCTCTCCCTCACTCTGTCTCTCCCCCTCTCTGTCTCTCCCTCTCTCTGTCTCTCCCTCTCTCTGTCTCTCCCTCTCTCTGTCTCTGTTTCTCCCTCGCTCTGTCTCTGTCTCTCCCTCTCTCTGTCTCTCCCTCTCTCTGTCTCTCCCTCGCTCTGTCTCTCCCTCGCTCTGTCTCTGTCTCTCCCTCGCTCTGTCTCTGGCTCTCTATCTCTCTCACTCCCTCACTCTGTCTCTCCCCCTCTCTGTCTCTCCCTCGCTCTGTCTCTGTCTCTCCCTCTCGCTGTCTCTCCCTCTCTCTGTCTCTCCCTCGCTCTGTCTCTGTCTCTCACTCTCTCTGTCTCTCCCTCTCTCTGTCTCTCCCTCGCTCTGTCTCTGTCTCTCTCTCTCTCTCTCTCTCCCTCACTCTGTCTCTCCCCCTCTCTGTCTCTCCCTCTCTCTGTCTCTCCCTCTCTCTGTCTCTGTCTCTCCCTCTCTCAGTCTCTCCCTCTCTCTGTCTCTCCCTCTCCCTCTCTCTGTCTCTCCCTCTCTCTGTCTCTCCCCCTCTCTGTCTCTCCCTCGCTCTGTCTCTCCCTCGCTCTGTCTCTGTCTCTCCCTCTCTCTCTCTCCCTCACTCTGTCTCTCCCCCTCTCTGTCTCTCCCTCTCTCTGTCTCTCCCTATCTCTGTCTCTGTCTCTCCCTCTCTCTGTCTCTCCCTCTCTCTGTCTCTGTCTCTCCCTCTCTCTGTCTCTCCCTCTCTCTGTCTCTCCCTCACTCTGTCTCTCCCCCTCTCTGTCTCTCCCTCTCTCTGTCTCTCCCTCTCTCTGTCTCTCCCTCTCTCTGTCTCTGTCTCTCCCTGTCTTGTCTCTCCCTCTCTCTGTCTCTCCCTCTCTCTGTCTCTCCCCCTCTCTGTCTCTCCCTCTCGCTGTCTCTCTCTCGCTCTGTCTCTGTCTCTCCCTCTCTCTCTCTCCCTTGCTCTGTCTCTCCCTCTCTCTGTCTCCCCCTCTCTCTGTCTCTGTCTCTCCCTCTCTCTGTCTCTCCCCCTCTCTGTCTCTCCCTCTCTCTGTCTCTCCCTCTCTCTGTCTCTCCCCTTCTCTGTCTCTCCCTCTCGCTGTCTCTCCCTCTCTCTGTCTTCCCTCTCTCTGTCTCTCCTTCTCTCTGTCTCTCCCTCTCGCTGTCTCTCCCTCGCTCTGTCTCTGTCTCTCCCTCTCTCTCTCTCCCTCTCTCTGTCTCTCCCTCTCTCTGTCTCTCTGTCTCTCCCTCTCTCTGTCTCTGTCTCTCCCTCTCTCTGTCTCTCCCTCTCTCTGTCTCTCCCTCTCTCTGTCTCTGTCTCTCCCTCTCTCTGTCTCTCCCTCTCTCTGTCTCTCCCTCTCTCTCTCTCCCTCTCTCTGTCATTCCCTCTCTCTGTCTCTCCCTCTCTCTGTCTCTCCCTCTCTCTGTCTCTGTCTCTCCCTCTCTCTGTCTCTCCCTCTCGCTGTCTCTCCCTCTCGCTGTCTCTCCCTCGCTCTGTCTCTGTCTCTCCCTCTCTCTCTCTCTCCCTTGCTCTGTCTCCCCCTCTCTCTGTCTCTCCCTCTCTCTCTCTCCCTCTCTCTGTCTCTCCCTCTCTCTGTCTCTCCCTCTCTCTGTCTCTCCCTCTCTCTATCTCTGTCTCTCCCTCTCTCTGTCTCTCCCTCTCTCTGTCTCTCCCTCTCTCTGAGTCTGTCTCTCCCTCTCTCTGTCTCTCCCTCTCTCTGTCTCTCCCTCTCTCTCTCTCCCTCTCTCTATCACTCCCTCTCTCTGTCTCTCCCTCTCTCTGTCTCTCCCTCTCTCTGTCTCTGTCTCTCCCTCTCTGTCTCTCCCTCTCGCTGTCTCTCCCTCTCACTGTCTCTCCCTCGCTCTGTCTCTGTCTCTCCCTCTCTCTCACTCCCTTGCTCTGTCTCTCCCTCTCTCTGTCTCTCCCTCTCGCTGTCTCTCCCTCTCGCTGTCTCTCCTTCGCTCTGTCTCTGTCTCTCCCTCGCTCTCTCTCCCTTGCTCTGTCTCTCCCTCTCTCTGTCTCTCCCTCTCTCTGTCTTCCCCTCTCTCTGTCTCTGTCTCTCCCTCGCTCTCTCTCCCTTGCTCTGTCTCTCCCTCTCTCTGTCTCTCCCTCTCTCTGTCTCTGTCTCTCCCTCTCTCTGTCTCTCCCTCTCTCTGTCTCTCCCTCTCTCTGTCTCCCCCTCTCTCTGTCTCTGTCTCTCCCTCTCTCTGTCTCTCCCTCTCGCTGTCTCTCCCTCTCGCTGTCTCTCCTTCGCTCTGTCTCTGTCTCTCCCTCGCTCTCTCTCCCTTGCTCTGTCTCTCCCTCTCTCTGTCTTTCCCTCTCTCTGTCTCCCCCTCTCTCTGTCTCTGTCTCTCCCTCTCTCTCTCTCCCTTCCTCTGTCTCTCCCTCTCTCTGTCTCTCCCTCTCTCTGTCTCCCCCTCTCTCTGTCTCTGTCTCTCCCTCTCTCTGTCTCCCCCTCTCTCTGTCTCCCCCTCTCTCTGTCTCTGTCTCTCCCTCTCTCTGTCTCTCCCTCTCTCTGTCTCTCCCTCTCTCTGTCTCTCACTCTCTCCCTCCCCCTCTCACCTTATATTGTTCAGGCTTGTAGTCACACGGAGGTATTTCAGGTATTTCCTGTTCGCCGAGCCCTGGTGAAGTGGCTCCAACACCTGTGGGATGAGGAAGACGTTAATGTTGATATGAGACATGGTGACGGGAAGCGGTGAGGTCGCCTCGCGTCCAGCCCTGCTCCACAAGGTATTGATCACATGTATTGATTATGGGGATGTGGGCCTTGCTGAAGATGCTGCCGTTTATTGGCCAACCTGGAGGAGGTGATGGTGAGCCACATTTGCAAACACCCTCAGCCCGTGTGGTGATGGTGCTCCCACAGTGTCGACTCTGTTTGGTAAATGGAGTGTCTCATTGGGCCATTCCACAGGGTCGTTCCAGAGTCACCCACATGGCCGTGGGTCTGGAGTCACATACAGGCCAGACCGGGTAAGGCCGGCAGATTTCCTTCCCTGAAGTGAACCCGATGGGTTTTTATGACAATCTGGTAGTTATGACTGATACTAACTTGTTTTTAATTGCAGATGTTTGAAAGTGTAATTAACTGTGTAAGGGTTCACCTATTTTCTTGGAACAAGGCACAGGAAAAGACCACGAACAAACTGTCTAAAAGTAAAAACTGTGGGACTACCTGAGAGGGGAAAAGGCCCCAGCCTGAGGCAAGTGGTGACTCAGCACCCATTAAGAACATTCTCTGTGGTCAAGCATTAAACTTGGTTAACATACAGACAAAGAGACTGATAATGTCTATCCCAGGAGCCCTGGAGTTGATTGGCCGCAGGGGTAAAACAGTTCACCCCAGAGACTACAAGTCTGCAAGAAACCAGGACTACAAAGGACCCTACAAATTGCACATTTTTGGATAACAGGTCATTAAGGATAAGGAGTTATCTTTTGCACTGTCGACTCCATGTGCACATTAGTAGCCATTCAAACTCATCCCCACAGCCAGTTAGACCAATCACCGCATTGATCCAGACGCATTCATCGGACCCCGCCCAGCGGGAAACTTATTCATACTATGGATATAAATATACGGGCACAGAGACACAGAGAGGACAGAGAGACAGAAGGACAGGAACGGGAACAGCACTGCAGAGAACAGACAGAAGAACCAACAGGTCACGGAACCAGTGACCACGAACCTACAATAACTACAGCCAGGAATGGCGATTGTATGTCTTCAATCAATTTCTCTCAGCAGTCGATTCCTGTAGTTTTAGTCATTTTTTTGTTGCGTAATAAAACGGACACTGGGTTAAGCCTAAATGTTGTTCCACGTGTTGCTCTTTCCCCACTGTAAGTTCCGAGATCTGTGAATCAGGGTAGAGTGAACAACAAACAACCTACTTCAGAAATAGGAGCAGGAGTGGGCCATATGGCCCCTCGAGCCTGCTCCGCCATTTAATACGATCATGGCTGATCCGATCATGGACTCAGCTCCACTTCCCCGTCCACTCCCCATAACTCTTTATCCCCTTATCAGTTAAGAAACTGTCTATTTCTGTCTTAAATTTATTTAATGTCCCGGCTTCCACAGCTCTCTGAGGCAGTGAATTCCACAGATTTACAACCCTCAGAGAAGAAATTCCTCCTCATCTCAGTTTTAAATGGGTGGCCCCTTATTCTAAGACCATGCCCTCTAGTTCTAGTCTCCCCCATCAGTGGAAACATCCTCTCTGCATCCACCTTGTCGAGCCCCCTCATAATCTTATACGTTTCGATAAGATCACCTCTCATTCTTCTGAATTCCAATGAGTAGAGGCCCAACCTCCTCAACCTTTCCTCATAAGTCAACCCCCTCATCTCCGGAATCAACTGAGTGAACCTTCTCTGAACTGCCTCCAAAGCAAGTATATCCTTTCGTAAATATGGAAACCAAAACTGCACGCAGTACTCCAGGTGTGGCCTCACCAATACCCTGTATAACTGGAGCAAGACTTCCCTGCTTTTATACTCCACCCCCTTTGCAATAAAGGCCAAGATACCATTGGCCTTCCTGATCACTTGCTGTACCTGCATACTATCCTTTTGTGTTTCATGCACAAGTACCCTCTAAAACGGAATGTAAATTCCCCAAGCTGCCGTGTTGCAATTTGAACTCGCGGCTCAGGGTTATTAGGCAGGCCTCTGGACTGAGCAACAAAACCACAATCCTACCCCACCCTGCAGAGAATGCTAGCCGGGGATCGTGTTACTAAGCAATTCTGTGCATGTGGACAAAACAGGAAATCCACCTTTACAGCCCACTGTCGCTCAATCACCACTTCAGCAAGAACCAGACTCGCAGACTGGAGTCCTCGAAACATAGAAACATAGAAAATAGGTGCAGGAGTAGGCCATTCGGCCCTTCGAGCCTGCACCGCCATTCAATGAGTTCATGGCTGAACATGCAACTTCAGTACCCCATTCCTGCTTTCTCACCATACCCCTTGATCCCCCGAGTAGTAAGGACTTCATCTAACTCCTTTTTGAATGTATTTAGTGAATTGGCCTCAACAACTTTCTGTGGTAGAGAATTCCACAGGTTCACCACTCTCTGGGTGAAGAAATTCCTCCTCATCTTGGTCCTAAATGGCTTACCCCTTATACTTAGACTGTGACACCTGGTTCTGGACTTCCCCAACATTGGGAACATTTTTCCTGCATCTAACCTGTCTAAACCCGTCAGAATTTTAAACGTTTCTATGAGATCCCCTCTCATTCTTCTGAACTCCAGTGAATACAAGCCCAGTTGGTCCAGTCTTTCTTGATAGGTCAGTCTCGCCATTCCGGGAATCAGTCTGGTGAACCTTTGCTGCACTCCCTCAATAGCAAGAATGTGTGAGCTGGGCTCATCACTCAGGTTCACATCCCTGATGGGCATTGAAGCAACAGCCAAGTCTTTACAATCACTGAAGTTGTGAAGGCCGATAAATCCCCAGGGCCTGATAGTCTGCATCCCAGAGTACTTAAGGAAGCGGCCCTAGAAATAGTGAATGCATTGGTGATCATTTTCCAACAGTCTATCGACTCTGGATCAGTTCCTATGGACTGGAGGGTAGCTACTGTAACACCACTTTTTAAAAAAGGAGGGAGAGAGAAAGCGGGTAATTATAGACCAGTTAGCCTGACATCAGTAGTGGGGAAAATATTGGAATCAATTATTAAAGATGAAATAGCAGCACATTTGGAAAGCAGTGACAGGATCGGTCCAAGTCAGCATGGATTTATGAAAGGGAAATCATGCTTGACAAATCTTCTGGAATTTTTTGAGGATGTAACTAGTAGAGTGGAGAAGGGAGAACCAGTGAATGTGGTGTATTTGGACTTTCAAAAGGCTTTTGACAAGGTCCCACACAAGAGATTGGTGTGCAAAATCAAAGCACGTGGTATTGGGGGTAATGTACTGACGTGGATAGAGAACTGGTTGGCAGACAGGAAGCAGAGAGTCGGATTAACGGATCCTTTTCAGAATGGCAGGCAGTGACTAGTGGAGTGCCGCAGGGCTCAGTGCTGGGACCCCAGCTCTTTACAATATACATTAATGATTTAGATGAAGGAATTTATTGTAATATCTCCAGGTTTGCAGATGACACTAAGCTGGGTGGCGGTGTGAACTGTGAGGAGGATGCTAAGAGGCTGCAGGGTGACTTGGACAGGTTAGGTGAGTGGGCAAATGCATGGCAGATGCAGTATAATGTGGATAAATGTGAGGTTATCCATTTTGGGGGCAAAAACACGAAGGCAGAATATTATCTGAATGGCGGCAGATTAGGAAAAGGGGAGGTGCAACGAGACCTGGGTATCTGGTTCATCAATCATTGAAAGTTGGCATGCAGGTACAGCAGGTGGTGAAGAAGGCAAATGGTATGTTGGCCTTCATAGCTAGGGTATTTGAGTATAGGAGCAGGGAGGTCGTACTGCAGTTGTACAGGACCTTCGTGAGGCCTCACCTGGAATATTGTGTTCAGTTTTGGTCTCCTAATCTGAGGAAGGACGTTCTTGCTATTGAGGGAGTGCAGCGAAGGTTCACCAGACTGATTCCCGGGATGGCTGGACTGACATATGAGGAGAGACTTGATCAACTGGGCCTTTATTCACTGGAGTTTAGAAGGATGAGAGGGATCTCATAGAAACATATAAAATTCTGAATGGATGGGACAGGTTAGATGCGGGAAGAATGTTCCCGATGTTGGAGAAGTCCAGAACCAGGGGACACAGTCTAAGGCTAAGGGGTAGGCCATTTAGGACTGAGATGAGGAGAAACTTCTTCACTTGAGAGAGTTGTTAACCTGTGGAATTCCCTGCCGCAGAGAGTTGTTGATGCCAGTTCACTGGATATATTCAAGAGGGAGTTAGATATGGCCCTTACGGCTCAAGGGATCAAGGGGTATGGAGAGAAAGCAGGAAAGGGGTACTGAGTGAATGATCAGCCATGATCTTATTGAATGGTGGTGCAGGCTCGAAGGGCTGAATGGCCTACTCCTGCACCTATTTTGTATGTTTTCTATGTTTCTATGAAAACAATATTACTTTGTTCACAGTACTTGTAGCAACACTCGTGTGCTGAGAGATTTGTTTGGTATTGTCACTGGTGGCGATAAACGCCTGGGCTATCGCTATGGCTTTACTCAAGGTTGGGGTCTCTACAGTCAAAAGCTTGCGAAGTATCACTTCATGGCCAATGCCAAGTACAAAGAAGTCCCTGAACATGTACTCCAAGTGTCCTTCAAACTCGCAATGTCCTGCAAGGCACCTTAGCTCGCCACTTCCTGGCCTTCAGACCTCTTGTACGTGTAGAACCGATACCTCGCCATCAGAATGCTTTCCTTCGGGTTAAGATGCTCCCGGACCAGTGTGCTCAACTCATCGTATGACTTGTCTGTGGGTTTTGCTGGAGCGAGCAGGTTTTCCATGAGGTCATACGTTAATGCCCCGCAAACGATGAGGAGGATCGCCCTTCGTTTGGCAGCGTTCGCTTCTCCTTCCAGCTCCTTGGCCACGAAGTATTGGTCAAGTCGCTCCACGAACGTTTCCCAATCATCCCTCCGAAAATTTCTCCAGGATGCCCATGATTCTCTGCATTGTTGCGGTGGGGTTCGTCATCTGTATCTCATCGCCAGTTGTTGTATCTTGAATAAAGAGTCAGACTAGATACTGCAAGCTCAAACTAAGTGTGACCCTAGTCCTTTATTACAGATCTCAGAGTCTCTCTCCAGCCTGTGAGGCCTCCTTATATACAGGTGCTCCCAAGGTATTGTGGGATCTCTTGGGACTTCAGGGGATAAGCCCTCTGGTGGTTAAACATGGTATTTACAGGTTTACATACATAGCAGCTGTCTCTTGAGATTTACCCCAAACCCAGTTGCCACCCTTACGTAGCAATAATGCAAGGGGTCCAGCAAAGTGCTCAACCCCGGTAGTAAGTTCCCAAAATAGTTGAGGAGTCCCAGGAACGAACGCAGCTCCGTCACATTCTGTGGTCTGGGTGCATTCTTGGTGGCCTCCGGCTTGGAGTCCGTGGGTCTGATGCTGTCCGCCGCAATCTTTCTCCCCAGAACTTCGACCTCTGGCGCCAGGAAAACACACTTGGAGTGTTTCAGCCTGAGTCCCACTCTGTCCAGTCGCTCGAGAACCTCTTCCAGGTTGTGCAAGTGTTCGGTGGTGTTGCGGCCAGTGATCAGGATGTCGTCTTGGAACACCACGGTGCAGGGAACTGATTTCAGCAGACTCTCCATGTTCCTCTGGAAGATGACCGCTGCTGAGCGAATCCCAAAGGGGCCTCTGTGGTACAGGAACAGTCCTTTGTGCGTGTTGATGCACGGCAATTTTTTGACGGTTCAGCCAGCTCCTGTGTCATGTAAGCAGAGGTTAGGTCTAGATTCTGACCGTCCCATCGCTCTTAATATCGGCACAATTGGACTGGCCCACTCGTTGAACTCGACTGGTGATACGATTCCCTCTCGTTGAAGTCTGTCCAGCTCAATCTCGACTTTCTCTCCCATCATGTACGGAACCGCTAGGGCCTTGTGATGAAGAGGCTGTGCCCCAGGAACAAGATGGATCTGCACTTTGGCGCTTGTGAAGTGGCCGATGCCTGGTTTGAATAACGGCGGGAATTTGTTTAGCACCTGGGCGCACGAGGCATCATCCTCCGAAGACAGTGTTTGATGTCGTCCCAGTTCCATCGGATCTTTCCTAGCCAGCTTCTGCCAAACAGCGTTGGGCATCGCCTGGTACAATCCATTGTGGTAAATCATGCACAGCTCCATCGTATGATACCTTCACTGCCGCACTGCCAATGACTGGTATGAGCTCTTTGGTGTAAGTGCACAGTGTTGTGTGAATCGGGCTCAGTTTTGGCCTCTGTGCCTTGTTGCCCCAGTTTCTCAAAAGCCTCATGATTGACTGACTCGCCCCCGTGTCCAATTCCATGGAGATTGGAATGCTATTAAGTTTGACTTTTAACATTATCGGAGGGCTTTTGGTGGTGAAGGTGTGTACCCCAAACATTTCCTCTTCAGTCTCAGGTTGAGTTGCCACTCCTGCTCATTCAACGTGACCCTCGCTGGATCAGTCGTCCTCTGCTGACTCTGCCACGTGGTGAGTCAGAGATCACTGGAGGTGCCCCATTGTCCCGCAGCCCTTGCACACGTAGTTCTTGAATCGACATTGATGGGCTCGATGATTACCCCCGCAGCACTAACATGGTGTTCATGGATTCGCATTCACGCCCCACGGCGGACTCTGAGTCATCCTAGGCCTGGCCTCTGCGGTCGTGTAGGTCCTGCCATGTACAGTTCTGCCGACTGAAGGTGTTATTTTATGCACCGTACTTGTCGGTAAGCTACGGTGCTGTAAAGATATCTGTTTCGTGTTGTCGATATGAAGGCCTGGGCTATCGTGTTGGCCTTGCTCAGATCGAGGGATTCGGCAGACAGCAGTTTGCAAAGAATGACCTCGTGGCCAATTCCGAGCACGATAAAGTCCCGCAACATTTCTCCCAAAGATCTGGAAAATTTGCAGTGTCCCGCAAGGTGTCTTAGGTCGGCGACAGAGCTCGCCATGCTCTGGCCCTTGGAGCGATGGTGCGTGTAAAAGCCATACCTGGCCATTAAGATGGTCTCCTTCGGCTTGAGGTGTTCCCGACCCAGCGTACACAGCTCTGTGTAAGTCTTGTCCGTTGGTTTGACCGGTGCCAGCAGATTTTTGAGGAGGCCATATATCGAAGACCCACATACGGTGAGGAGAATCGCCCTGCGCTCGATCGCCATCTCAGCCGTGTCCAGCTCGTTGGCCATGAAGTACTGGTTGAGACGCTCAACGAAGGCTTTCCAATCATCACCCTCAACAAATCTCTCAAGAATACCAACAGCAGCCATTTCCGTGTGAAAGTTCGTGATCTGTAACTCGTCGCCAGTTGTTAAGTTCAGAATAACTGTGTTGTAAGCTCAAACTATTGTGACCTTGGTCTCTTTAATATAACTCCAAAGTGAGGCAGCAGCATGGTGGATTGCCTTGTATACCTGCTTGCTCCAGGGTACACAGGTGGCCCTTAGGTCTCCTACAGGTGTGCCCCCTAGTGGCTAGTCTTACACACAGGTGAGGTTCACAAACATAACACCTCCAAAGCAAGTATATCCTTCCTTAAATATGGAAACCAAAACTGCACGCAGTACTCCAGGTGTGGCCTCACCAATACCCTGCTTTTATACTCCATCCCCTTTGCAATAAAGGCCAAGATCCCATTGGCCTTCCTGATCACTTGCTGTACCTGCATACTAACCTTTTGTGTTTCATGCACAAGTACCCCCAGGTCCCGCTGTACTGCAGCACTTTGTAATCTTTCTCTATTTAAATTATAATTTGTTTTTCTATTATTTCTGCCAAAGTGGATAACCTCACATTTTCCCACATTATACTCCACCTCCGGTTGTTTTCCCGCTCACTGAACCTGTCTATATCCATCTGCAGATTTTTTGTGTCCTCCTCACAATTTGCTTTCCCATCCATCTTTGTATCATCAGCAAACTTGGCTACATTACACGCGGTTCCTTCATCCAAGTAGCACCGAAAAGATGTTTCCAGACGATAATCCACAGGCCCGAGCTCATGATGTGACCATATAAGTTCAATTGCCACCACAGCAGATGGGGATTTTAAATTTAATGAAATTAATTTGGAATTTTAAAAAGCCAGTGTCAGTAATGGTGACCATGTAACGACCGGATTGTGGTAAAGACCCGCCCGGTTCAGTAATGTCCTTCAGGGAAGGAAATCTGCCGGCCTTACCCGGTCTGGCCTGTATGTGACTCCAGACCCACGGCCATGTGGGTGACTCTGGAACGACCCTGTGGAATGGCCCAATGAGACACTCCATTTACCAAACAGAGTCGACACTGTGGGAGCACCATCACCACACGGGCTGAGGGTGTTTGCAAATGTGGCTCACCATCACCTCCTCGACGGCAAACAGGTACCGGCAATATATACTGATATAACATAACCCCTCACACACAGTCCCTCACACACACACACACACACACAGTCCCTCACACACACACATACACACACACAGTCCCTCACACACACACACACACACACACAGTCCCTCACACACACACACACACACAGTCCCTCACACACACACACACACACACAGTCCCTCACACACACACACACACACACAGTCACTCCCTCACACACACACACACACACAGTCCCTCACACACACACACACACACACAGTCACTCCCTCACACACACACACACACACAGTCCCTCACACACACACACACACACAGTCCCTTACACACACACACACACAGTCCCTCACACACACACACACACACAGTCCCTCACACACACACACACACAGTCCCTCACACACACACACACACACACACACACACAGTCCCTCTCCCCCCCCCCCACACACACAAACACAGTCCCTCACACACACACACACACACAGTCCCTCACACACACACACACACAGTCCCTCCACACACACACACACACACAGTCCCTCTCCCCCCCCCCCCACACACACACACACAGTCCCTCTCCCCCCCCCCACACACACACACACAGTCCCTCTCCCCCACACACACACACACACACAGTCCCTCTCCCCCCCCCACACACACACACACACACACACAGTCCCTCTCCCCCCACACACACACACACACAGTCCCTCTCCCCCACACACACACACACACAGTCCCTCTCCCCTCCCAACACACACACACACAGTCCCTCTCCCCCCCCCACACACACACACACACACAGTCCCTCTCCCCCCCCCACACACACACACACAGTCCCTCTCCCCCCCCACACACACACACACACACACACACAGTCCCTCTCCCCCCACTCACACACACACAGTCCCTCTCCCCCCATACACACACACACAGTCCCTCTCCCCCCCCACACACACACACAGTCCCTCTCCCCCCCACACACACACACACAGTCCCTCTCCCCCACACACACACACACACACACACAGTCCCTCTCCCCCCATACACACACACAGTCCCTCTCCCCCCCACACACCACACACAGTCCCTCTCCCCCCCACACACACACACACAGTCCCTCTCCCCCACACACACACACACACACACACACAGTCCCTCTCCCCCACTCACACACACACAGTCCCTCTCCCCACACACACACACACACACAGTCCCTCTCCCCCACACACACACACACACAGTCCCTCACACACACACACACACACACAGTCCCTCTCCCCCCACACACACACACACAGTCCCTCACACACACACACACACACACAGTCCCTCTCCCCCACACACACACACACACAGTCCCTCACACACACACACACACACACAGTCCCTCTCCCCCACACACACACACACACAGTCCCTCACACACACACACACACACACACAGTCCCTCTCCCCCCACACACACACACACAGTCCCTCACCCAACCCCACACACACACACAGTCCCTCTCCCCCCCCACACACACACACACACACACAGTCCCTCTCCCCACACACACACACACACAGTCCCTCTCCCCCCCACACACACACACAGTCCCTCTCCCCCCCCACACACACACACAGTCCCTCTCCCCCCCCCCACACACACACACAGTCCCTCTCCCCCCACACACACACACACACAGTCCCTCTCCCCCCCACACACACACACAGTCCCTCACACACACACACACACACACAGTCCCTCTCCCCACACACACACACACACACACAGTCCCTCACCCCCCCCCACCCACACACACAGTCCACACACACACACACACACACAGTCCCACACACCCACACACACACACAGTCCCTCTCCCCCCCCCACACACACACAAGTCCCACACACACACACACACACACACACAGTCCCACACACACACACACACAGTCCCCCACACACACACACCACACACACAGTCCACACACACACACACACACGTCCCACACACACACACACACAGTCCCTCTCCACCCCCCCACACACACACAGTCCCACACACACACACACACACACACACACAGTCCCTCTCCACACACACACACACACACACAGTCCCACAGACCCCTCTCCACAAACACACAGTCCCACACACACACACACCACAGTCCTACTCCCCCCCCACACACACAGTCCCTCCCACACACACACACACACACACACAGTCCTAATCCACACACACACACACACACACACAGTCCCACAGACCCTCTCCACAAACACACAGTCCCACACACACACACACACAGTCCCACTCCCCCCCCCCACACACACAGTCCCTCTCCACACACACACACACACACACACAGTCCCACAGACCCTCTCCACACACACACAGTCCCACACACACACACACACAGTCCCACTCCCCCCCCACACACAGTCCCCTCCCTTCCCCCCCCCACACACACACACACACACAGTCCCACTCCCCCCCCACACACACACACAAGTCCCTCTCCCCCCCCCCACACACACAGACACACACACACACACACACAAGTCCCTCTCCCCCCCCCACACACACACACAGTCCCTTTCCACACACACACACACACACACACAGTCCCACACACACACACACACACAGTCCCACACACACACACACACAGTCCCCACACACACACACACTCACACACACAGTCCCACACACACACACACA